>NC_067398.1:651106452-651314655 GCF_016432865.1 Antechinus flavipes
CCCGGGGAGAACTAGGGCGGAGGCCTTGGTGAGGGCGGTCCTGAGATGAACAAGGCAGCTTATTCAGGGGGTCCCAGACAAGGGGGCCCTGCCCGGCTGTGGCAGAATAAAGGAGTTTTGCTATCTCAGAAAAGGAGGGAATCCAAAGGTGAAGATCATCTACACATTGGACCAGAGAGCACTAAGAATGTTCCCTGTGGAAGGGTTGGGGGTCCAGATGGAGAGCTTCACCAAACAGGGTGAGGGAGGTTTTAAAACCCTGTGGGAGCCTGGTCCAAGTGAGTTGCCCTGAGAATCCCCTTTTGGAATCTATCCACTGGAAAGAGAAAAGACACTGACTAGCTGGTACAATGGGGTATGGAAAATAAAGCATCCTTTAGGTACAGAACAGCATATAAAGTGCGACTAGGAGGCAGCAAGTGAGTAGGGTATATGGATTTGGAACCATGGGATAGATACTTTCAACCCATTTATTAACTTCCCTAAGATCCTGAACTGGGCGAAAGTCCTGTAGTCCCAGCTTTCCTGGGATGTTCCAAGGGGACTTGCAGGTTACAAGATACCAGCATTTCTCAATTGGTTAATGTGAGCAGAAATTCCCAGGAGGACTTCCCTTGGCACAGGGCACTGCCTGACAGACACAGGAGAGGCAGTGGCCAGAAGCTGCCCAGCCACCGGTGCATGATGAGCAGCCAGGTCTGGAGGGTTATTTTCTGCCCACACCTGAGGGAAATCTGCCTGCAGCTGAGAGAGAACAGGAGAGGGAGCGGGAGCGGGAGACGCAGGGGAAGCCACTAAGATATGTGCAAACTGGAAGGGTAGGATGACAAGAAGACGCTTTGGACTGGGAGGATTTAGGGTCAGAGAAGCCTGGTCTTCAGAGAAGGAAATGGTTGCTTAAAGTTTTTGAAGCAAGTCCCCACCAAGAAGGGGATATGGGCAGTCTGGCATGACTAGGAAGGAGTGGGTGACCCTACTGAGCCCTAGATGGATTGTATGTTCAGTAGTCCAGGGGCAAGAAATGATTTTGCCAGTAGCACCTTGTATAGGGATGGATTTTGGAGATACTGGATCCAGAGGTTTTGTTAGAGCAGAGGAAGTGGCTCCATTATCAACCAGGAACTTGAAGCAGGTTGTGGTCCCTTTAAGAAACTGTATTTCCTATTGATCTGAGATTCTTTTCAGATTCTCAGCCTCTCCTGGCTGAGGTATATCCTCCCCAGACAAGTTGCCTTTCCAGGATGCCAGAGCCTTTGATTCAATTATAAATCCTGGTCAAAAAGCATCCCTTTGAATTCTAATAGGAGATCCGGGCTTGTCCCAACCCCCACCGGTTCTGATCCACCTTGGGTTCTCCCTGACTGGTTCTGATCTGCTTGGGTTTCCTAAACCCCACCATGACACTCCATATAATAGCTCCCATCAATGAAGGTCTTTGCAGATAGACCTTGGCAGCTCCCTTTGCTGCCAGGACCTTCTGTCCACTGAAAACTGCATTCTCAGTGCAAAATTCCATTTTCCATAGATCTGCCCGCTGGAATAATATTCTTTTCCAGTGTTATCCTCTTTTTATCTTCACCTATTCCCCTAACCAGACTTTATGCCTTTCTGTCAGAAACAAGACTTTATGCCCCTCTGTCTGTCAGGATTTCTAACCTTATTTCCAACCCTCATAATAAACCTCTTTTATCAATCTACGTTTTCAGATCTGTAAATTCCTTTACAGAGAACCTCTGCACCACCAGAAGTGAGTTCCCCAAAACTCCCTAACCTTGCACTGAATCCCAAAGGGTTGCAGGGGAGCCAAGCCTCTCCCTTTGGTTCCCTGAACCCCAAACCTGCCACTAGACCTTATCATTTAACTCCTTAACCACCAGAAACCCTAACCTCATTCTGGTTTCCTAAATCTAAAGCTTATCAAACTGACCCTCAATTTGTAAACACACCCTAGGTTCTCCAGGGTCTGGAGAAAGAGAAAGAGAACCAGGGCTGCCTCAGTCTGGCCCCTCAAGAGAGAGGATATTCTGTGGTCGATTTCAGATCAGACATTTGTTTTTCCCATTGGAAAAACAAATTTTGTTTCCTTAACTGGCACACTGGTCCAAGCCCAATGACGGCCATCCACAGGGGTGCTAGGCAGAACCCTTAGAGGAATTGTTTCATTCTCTCATGGCTGCTACAACTGCCTGGGCGTACTGCTTACATGCTTCCTTAGTCAGGCAGAGCTACCTCAACTAGTTGAGATATATTCATGCCCTCAAATCCCTCCCACTTCTGTAGCTTCCTACATATGGGGGGCAGACTGACTCACAAATGCAATATTCACACCTCTATAATTCTCGGGAGCTTCAGGGTCTATAATACTATGAGTTTGGTAAGTCTCATATAAATATTGTAGGAATGCACCAGGGGATTCATCCAAACCCTAAACAACTTCAGAAATCTTAGTCATGTTAATAGGTTTCCAGGCTGCAGCTTGAAGACCTTAGCGAAAGAATCTAGCAGAAAGCACTGGGGACCAACCGTGGTGAGAGTTAGAAACTTAGGAAGGCCTTTCAGAGGGAAAACTAGCTTCTACCTGATTATGATGATTATTGATCCCCCACCAGGTCCAAGCACAGCTTTCCTAGCCTCCCCTTTAATCTTGTCTCTCATCTCAGTAGTGAAGAGGGTGGTGAGAAGCTGCTGACAGTCATTCCACATGGTTGGTGAGTATGAAAAACAGATTCAAGGAATTTAATCAAAGCTTGTGGTTTCTCAGAAAAAGGGGAATCCTGGCATTTTCAGTTGTATATGTCATTCCTAGAAAAAGAAACACAAGCTAGGAAGGGGACTCCCTCTGAGCCCACCATTACCCTTAGAGGTAGAACAGGCTTTGGGAGGACTGGAGGTGGCTGGACAGATCCTGAAGCATTGTATGAGACTATGCCTTGGGTACAAGAAGGAAAAAGGCAAAGGCTTTGAAGGGGAAGGTGGAGTGAGAAACAGTGCAAAAGAAACAGGGGAGACAGGAGGCAATGGGCCTGGAGTCAGTACTTCTGTGCTGGCTTTATGAAGCTCCTGTTTTCAGGGAGGAGGAGAAGGGGAGGTCAGGGAGGCAAAAGGGAGTGGAAGAGAAGCTGACAAGGGCTCTGGTGCTGAAGAGCAAGACTCAGGAGGTTTGAGTTTTTCAGGTGGCAATTCCAATGGAGATGGGGAGTATCCAGGCAAGGGTAGATACAGGCTCAAACCCAGATAAGGTGGTGAGGGGTGGGGAGGGGGATTATCTAGGGGATCTTCAGAAGTGTCCTATACTATTTTCTTCTCCAGTTTTGTTTGAGCAACCAATAATCTATGACCTCCCTTGTCTGTGCCTATGGACTGGGTGACCAAAATGAAGATACCATTTTTCATGGTCACAGCACTCAGCCAGGAAGTGGGGTAAGAGACTATTTGCAGCCAGACATTATAGGGGTACTGATCTTGTTCACCAGTGACTATCTGGTACACTGCCTGCTCTATATCTCTATCATATGTGCCTTCCAGTGTCCATCCCACCCCAAAGGAAGGCCACTCCTTTTGTTTTGTTTTGTTTTTATTTTTTATTTTTATGTAATTTGAATTTTTTATTATAGCTTTTGATTTACAAGATATATGCATGGGTAATTTGACCCTTGCAAAACCCTCTTTTTCAACTTTTCCCCTCCTTCCCCCACCCCCCTTTCCCTAGTTGGCAGGTAGACCAATACATGTTAAATATGTTAAAGTATATGTTAAATACAATATATGTATACATGTCCATACAGTTATTTTGCTGCACAGGAAAAATTGGACTTAGACATAAGGTAAAAATAACCTGAAAAGGAAATGAAAGTGGACAAAAAAGAGGGATTAGAAATGCTATGTTGTGGTTCATACTCATTTCCCATAGTTTTTTGCTGGATATAGCTGGTTCTTTTCATTATTGAGCAAATGGAACTGGTTTGGTTCATCTCATTGTTGAAGAGAGCCACGTCCATCAGAATTCATCATCATATAGAATTGTTGTTGAAGTATATAATGAGCTCCTGGTTCTGCTCATTTCACTCAGCATCAGTTCATGCAAGTCTCTCCAGGCCTTTCTGAAATCATCCTGCTGGTCATTTCTTATAGAA
Source organism: Antechinus flavipes (assembly GCF_016432865.1). Classification (NCBI taxonomy): domain Eukaryota; kingdom Metazoa; phylum Chordata; class Mammalia; order Dasyuromorphia; family Dasyuridae; genus Antechinus; species Antechinus flavipes. The sequence goes on from NC_067398.1 coordinate 651,110,586, forward strand.
CAATAATATTCCATAACACTCACATACCATGATTTATTCAGCCATTCTCCTATTTGTAAAGTCTGGGCTAGCTCCCTGGAGGCCTCAATAATAGCCGGAGTCAGGATAAGTAAAAAAATCCTGGTCTTTAGGAGCAGAAGTGAAGGAGACAGACAAACTGCCAGAAAGCTCGTCACCAACTTCTCTACTCCTCTTCCTGCTGAAAAGTGAGTCTGGCTTGTCTCACTCCACCCTGTAATCCTTGCCTATGATTATCTATATACACCAAACATTGAGCCAGCACCAATGGAGAGAAGAGCCATTTTTCCAATGCTCTTAGAGTCATATGCTAATAGAGTCATTGTCCAATAGGCAATTAGCCTTAAGGCTCAGTTATCTGATTCAAGCACACCTTTTAAGAGTTTCAGCCCTTTACACCAATTGATGGGCATCCATTCAATTTCCAGTTTCTTGCCACTACAAAAAGGGATGAACATTTTGGTACATACAGGTCCCTTTCCCTTCTTTAGTATCTCTTTGGGGTATAAGCCTAGTAGAAATACTGCTGGATCAAAGGGTATGCACAGTTTGATAACTTTTTGAGCATAGTTCCAAATTGCTCTCCAGAATGGCTGGATGTGTTCGCAATTTCACCAACAATGTATCAGTGTCCCTGTTTTCCCACATCCCCTCCAACATTCAGCATTATCTTTTCCTCTCATCCTAGCCAATCTGACAGGTGTGTAGTGGTATCTCAGAGTTGTTTGCATTTCTGATTAATAATGACTTGGAGCATATTTTCATATGGCTAGAAATAGTTTAAATTTTTTCATCTGAAAATTGTCTGTTCATATCCTTTGACCATTTATCAATTGGAGAATGGCTTGATTTCTTATAAATTAGACTCAATTTTCTACATATTTTGGAAATGAGGCCTTTATCAGCACCTTTGACTGTAAAAATATTTCCCAATTTATTGCTTCCCTTCTAATCTTGTCTGCATTAGTTTTGTTTGTACAAAAGCTTTTTAGTTTGATATAATCAAAATTTTCTATTTTGTGATCAATAATCTCTAGTTCTTCTGTGGTTACAAATTCCTTTCTCCTCTACAGGTCTGAGAGGTAAACTATCCTATGTTCTAATTTATTTATAATCTCATTCTTTATGCCTTAATCATGAACCCATTTTGACCTTATCTTCATATATAGTGAAGGCCACTTCTTTTGGCAAAAGTTTTAGTTTATCCTTTCTCCAAGATATTCCATAATTATGATGTTTGAATGTTTCAGAGAAATGATAAAGAAGGTAATTCAAGTGGAGTTCCTGCCTTTGAAGCAAAATTCCCCATGATAAAGTAGCTGAGTTGCCAGATAGCCTTATATCACTAAGGGTAAACTCCTAATATCTTAGAAGTGTCAATGCCCCTTTCTTATTGTTACTCTTCTAGCAGATTTCTTTGAAGAAAAAGTACAAGAGTAGCAGCCATAAACTCAGACAAAAATAAAATTTGGTCAGTTATGTCTTACTCTTTGTGATCTCATTTGTTTTTTGTTTTTTGGCAAAGATACTAGAGTGGTTTGCTATTTCCTTCTCCATCTCATTTTACAGAGGAGGAAACTAAGGCAAACAAGAGTTAAGTAATTTATCCAAAGTCACACATATAGTAATGATAAGGTCTAGATATGGGGTGCCTAAATGAAATTAGGGTTTAGTTGAGGTCTAGTGGCAGGTTTGGGGTACAGGGAATCAAATAGAACTCCCCTGCAACCCCTTTGGATTTGGCACAAGGATACAGATTTAAATGAGGTCTAGTAGTGGCACAAGAGTTCCCAATAAAGGAATTCATTGGTCCAAAAAGCTAGATTGATAAACAAGGCTTATTATGGGGTTTGGAAGCAAGTTTAAAGTATAAAGTATAGTTAAGGAAATGGATGAAGATAAAGAGATAAGAAGGGCACCAGAAACAGGGTTCCAGTGGACAGAGGGTCTTGTCATGCCAGGCATAAGGCTGGCATGTTTGGAACTTCTGCAAAGAGAGGATTACAGCTTAACTCTTTTATAATGAGAGATTCTGCTAGAGGGGCCTATGGGAGGAGTCCCAAGTTGGCTCAGATCTGGGTAGGTGTGGGACAGGCCTGGATCTTCTATTGGAATTCAAAGGGACCAGGATTTGTGAATCAAAAGGTCCTTGATTGATAATTACATCAACTAGGAGGGGTTGGGAATCAGAAAGAAAGGAATAGGTCAATTCTTAAAGTGACTACACCTGCATCAGTAAGTGTCTGAAGCTCTATTTGAATTCAGAAAAATGAGTCTTCCTGCCTTGAGGCTTAGTATTTTATCCATTGTATTACCTCACTACTCCAAAGTAAAAATAGAACTAATTAAAAGGTATAATTGTAGAGGGCCAGGAGGTAAAAATCCATTTCAGGTTTTGAAACTTATAGTCACTTGGCTCGCTGATTTCCCTTCCTAATTTATAATAGAGACAGACCTATTTAACACATTGATAAAGATTCTTGTGACAGAAGCAAAATGCAAATTCAGCCATTTAATAGATCAAAGACATAACTTGGAACTTAGGACAAGAAAAGCAACCCACAAAGAATAGATGACCATTAATTGGGGAGTGGCTGAATAAGTTGTGGTCTGGGAAGATAATGGAATATTATAGTTCTCTAAAAAATAATAAACAAGTTGATTTTAGAAATGGCTGGAAAGATTTACATAAACTGATGCTGAGTAAAACAAGCAGAACCAGGAATACATTGTACAAAATAACAACAAGAATGTGTGCTGCAATCAACTATGAAAGATTTGGTTCTTCTCAGGGATTTAGTGATCCAAACAATCTGAATAGACGTTAGACAGAAAATGCCATCTGCATCCAGAAAAAAGAACTAAGGCGAATGAACGCAAATGAACATGTTATGTTCACTTCTTTTTCTGTTTTTTTTTTAAATGTCCTCCATGATTTTTCTTTCCCAACATTTCATAAAACAATGTATATTAAAAATTAAAAAATAAAAAAGGACATCAAAACTGTGAGCTATCATGATTTTCTTTGGTCTAACAGAGAGATGGCCGAATAGCCATTCTTTTGTCAAAATGCTTACACTATTAATAAAATAATTAAAATACCCAGAAATTAAATCTTGAGCACTTTAAATGAAATATGTCTTTGCCAAGTAACCTCATGGACAGAGGTCCACAGAGTCAGACAAAAGTGAACAGTAATAATAGTAGTAAGAGTGATGAGAGCAAAACGAGACAGCCCTGAAAAGTTATATAAAATCACCAACAAAAAGTTATACAAACATAAATGGTCTCACATCCTCTGGAACCAGGAAGATGAATATCCAGAGAATGTCTCTTTTCATATACAAACTCAAGTGGTCTTGCCTATTCTTAGATTTTTGTATAAAGTAGGCTTTCAGAAAATGTCTCTTTGCAAAAATCACTTCTCTCTTGAGAATGATATTGCCTGGCAAGAACACCCTTATCTTGATGTCTTTCTAACAATAAAAGCCTTTTTATCACAGCCTTTGAATAAGTGAATTTTCTTCACTAGGAGCCCACGCCTTGGAGAACAAGGATCACTCACCTAATCCTGCCACACCTCTTCTTCAAAACCCTGCTCTGATCAAGAGGATCCTAATTCCTTCCAAGGCTTCACAATTTACTTTTATTCAGCTTATTAGGAACATTTTTCCAGACATCAAAACTCAGTTGTCCACTTTATGACTTTCACCCATTGCTGTTCGGTTTCTTGGGACCAAAAAGTGGAATCAGACAGAGATTATAAAAATGATGAGGATGATGATAGCATTTATATAGGCTTTACTTTGTGTCAGGCACTGTGCTAAACATTGTACAACATTAACTCATTTGATTCTCAAAAGGTCAAAATTATCCTAATTTTATATTTGAGAAAACTGAGGCAAACACAGATTAAATGATTTGCACAGAATCACACAAGTAGGTATAGGAGGCCAAATTTGAATTCAGATCATCCTGGCTCTAGGCCAGGCCTTCCAAATCTGAAATTCTGTGACAATGATGATGATGACAGTAATTACTGATATGTAAAATTAAGAACAATTTTCAATAGATGTAATTACCCTGAATACTTATGATATTTAAACTACTTGGATAGACAGTTTCCAAAAGATAGGACATTAAATGGAAGAAATCATTATCCATTGTACAATTGGTTGTCCAATGAGTGTACAGGAGATGAACTTATTTGCCAACATTCTTATTCTTTTACAAAGACAATTACATGATCTACTTATGTTAATATCCAGAAGAACATTTTGCTAGTTCTGTTTTTGAGGATATTAAATGAGAGGTCTGGTTCCTGGGGCTCATACTCTCTACATAACAGGTAATGAGTAAAGGTGATAAAGAATCAAATCTGTGACTTGGAAGATCCTCATAGAGAACCAGAATGCAAGGGTCAATCAGGAAAGGCTCCAGGGGGGTTTTGGTGCCTCATGTCAGCAATGCTTTCAGTATCATATTTATGGAAAAACATGAGATCTGAGATTCCTCAGGATGTATTCCAAGATCTCTGCAGAATCTTGGTTCTGACAAGGACACTGGGAAAGATATAAGGAAGAAAAGAGAGGAATTAAGGAAAATAGCCCAAAGGAGTTAAAGCTACTGAGGCAAATTCACTAGGAAGCTGGGGTGAGGAAGGGATAGAGACATGAGTATGTTGGTCAGATGTCAAGTCTAGAGCATGGCCACTCCTATGAACTGTAGATATAGATTGGAGCAAGAAAAATAAATCCTGAGACTAGTAGGTTATTTGATGATTTTCCATAGGAAGTGCATTCTTCTCTTTCCCTTTGAGAAACTTCCTCAGGGAAGGAGCATGACTATCATGAAGTTTTGGGAGTTGGAGGGACTGTGAGGCTGTAGACCAGATGGCACTAGAAGGGAGCAAGGACAGAAGATAGGAAGCAATGCCCCTCCCCTGGAAAGGGGAGGATATAGGAATGAGGGGCAGAATTCTGTGTAGTTTGGATGCTAGTTCTAGCTTTAGACAGAACAAGGAAGCAGAGAGTGAATAGGAAAGAAGATAAAAACAAGGAAAGAAGGAGAGAAAGAAAAAAGATGGAGGGAGAGAGTAGAGATGGAGAAAAATATCTTGTTCTTTAAAATAGCCCACCTTTATTCCTTAGATGCCTCCAGATCAGGTCCAAAGACACCTGGCCTACCTTTTTCCTTGGGCCCTCCCTTTCCTCTGGCTTCATCTTTGTTAGTCTTCCTCTTGGGATTCTCCCATTTTGTAGCAAACTGAGGGTCAAAGGCTCTGGGGGATAAACCCTGGATGATCCTTAACTATTTTGCCAGGGCAGTCTGGCCTTTTTCTGTATGCCAACCAGTCTAAGGAATAAGTTCCACCTGAAGTACTATTTTATGAAGATAAGCTGAATACAAGTTAAAACTATACTTAGTTTGAATAACTTAGTTATTTTCAACTTGACAATGATTGAAGACAATCCCAAAAGAATAATGATAAAACACACTGTCCGCCTTCAGAGAAAAACCCATACTGCTTGAATTCAGAGTGAAGCATGGTATTTATCTCTTGATTGAGTTTTTTCTTTCATTTGAATCTTCTTGTATAAAATGACTACTAGGGAAGTGTCTTACATAGTTGCACATGTATAACCCATATCTGACTGCTTACAATCTTGGGGAGGGGAGAGAAGGAAGAAAGGGACAGAATTTGGAACTCAAACCTTTAAATAAGAATAGGAAAAAAAATTCTGGGGGTAGAGCCAAGATAGTAAAGTCAGGGAGCTACTCCAGGTCTCCCAGTTTGCCTGGAAAATTGCATGAAACCATAGAGTCTAATAGAATGAACCTACTTTCCAGCTCAACATGGACTCATAAAAGTTCAAGAAAAGTCAGTCTCATTGGGGCAAAAAGTGTATTCAGGCCAGCTCAGAGAGACTGTGGGAAAGTCTGGTAAGGAGGTCTTAAAGCAACTCACAATGAAGACCCTCAGTCCTGGCTCAGTATAAAAGCAAATCAGTGGGTCAGCTTCCAGTCCCAGCTCAGAAGGCAAACTCTGGGAAACAGGTTGTTTCCTGAACAGAGTAATCAAAGCTTCCCCCTGCAAACACAAGGAGCCTCTGGGTCAAAGCCAAGGTTCAGTGATGCACAGGAAGGTTGGGACAGGGACCCTTATTTCCCAGAAGCAGAGCATATTTTTCTTTTTCTTTTTTTTAAATTTTTATTTAATAATTACTTTATATTGACACTCGTTTCTGTTCCGATTTTTTTTTCCCTCCCTCCCTCCACCCCCTCCCCTAGATGGCAAGCAGTCCTTTATATGTTGGATATGTTGCAGTATATCCTAGATACAATATATGTTTGCAGAACCGAACAGTTCTCTTGTTGCATAGGGAGAATTGGATTCAGAAGGTATAAATAACCCGGGAAGAAAAACAAAAATGCAGATAGTTCACATTCGTTTCCCAGTGTTCTTTCTTTGGGTGTAGTTGCTTTTGTCCGTCATTTATCAATTGAAACTCAGGTCTCTTTGTCAAAGAAATCCACTTCCATCAAAATATGTCCTCATACAATATCGTTGTCAAAGTGTATAATGATCTCCTGGTTCTGCTCATTTCACTTAGCATCAGTTCATGTAAGTCTCGCCAGTCCTCTCTGTATTCATCCTGCTGGTCATTTCTTACAGAACAATAATATTCCATAACATTCATATACCACAATTTACCCAGCCATTCTCCAATTGATGGGCATCCATTCATTTTCCAGTTTCTAGCCACTACAAACAGGGCTGCTACAAACATTTTGGCACATACAGGTCCCTTTCCTTTCTTTAGTATTTCTTTGGGATATAAGCCCAATAGAAACACTGCTGGATCAAAGGGTATGCACAATTTGATAATTTTTTGGGCATAATTCTAGATTGCTCTCCAGAATGGTTGGATTCGTTCACAACTCCACCAACAATGCATTAGTGTCCCAGTTTTCCCGCATCCCCTCCAACATTCATCATTATTTTTTCCTGTCATCTTAGCCAATCTGACAGGTGTGTAGTGGTATCTCAGAGTTGTCTTAATTTGCATTTCTCTGATCAATAATGATTTGGAACACTCTTTCATATGAGTGGTAATAGTTTCAATTTCATCCTCTGAAAATTGTCTGTTCATATCCTTTGACCATTTATCAATTGGAGAATGGCTTGATTTCCTATAAATTTGAGTCAGTTCTCTATATATTTTGGAAATGAGGCCTTTATCAGAACCTTTAACTGTGAAAATGTTTTCCCAGTTTGTTGCTTCCCTTCTAATCTTGTTTGCATTAGTTTTATTTGTACAAAGGCTTTTTAATTTGATGTAATCAAAATTTTCTATTTTGTGATCAGTAATGGTCTCTAGTTCATCTTTGGTCACAAATTTCTTTCTCCTCCACAAGTCTGAGAGATAAACTATTCTATGTTCCTCTAATTTATTTATAATCTCGTTCTTTATGCCTAGGTCATAGACCCATTTTGATCTTATCTTGGTATATGGTGTTAAGTGTGGGTCCATGCCTAATTTAGCAGAGCATATTTTTCAAAGAAAATTGTGAAGAATCCACAAAAAATATATTCTAGATACAGGTATCAAAAAGATGATGCTGTCAAAATCAACAAAATTCATTGAAAACAACAACGTAAAAAAAAAGGAGAGATATGCATACAAAAAATTTAAAATAAACATTATTATGAGTGTGAAAAAGATAAAAATGAGAATCCAAGCAAACCAATTCACCCAATCCTCCTTGGGAATAAATCCTGCCAAACAAAGGATAGACACTTCTTAGAAATTGGTGCAAGGTAAACTATATAATTTCCCTTCCCAGATCACTCCTCTATGGAAGGGGAAACCCTTGTCTCTTCTGCCACCCCCCAGTCATAACCCTGAACTCACTCTCTCTATCACCACTGCATTATCTAACATACTGAATTATACACAACCTATTCCATCCTCAGGAGCCTTTCCTCTCCCCACTCCCAAATTCCTCAGACCATCCCTAGGCCACATGTTTCTGTGGAAAGCTGGAGAGAGTCACAGTCACAGTTTCTTTCAAAGGGAAAAATGGATACCTGGGGTCAGGATTGTCCAGAGATTGGAGTTAAGAAGAGAATGAGCACAGGGAGTTGACACCCACTGAGATTTTTATGAGGACTGCCCTTTAATATTGTCCAATTATCCTCCCCTTACCCATCCTTGCCCCCAGGTCACCATTACCTGGACAACTGTGCTTTGTCCACAAATAACAAATACAAGCACCCACTTCCATTGAATAAGTCACTGACAGGATCCCATTCACATGCCACATAAAAGGTTTTTCCTGAAGACTTTCTGCAAGAGAACAACAAGGGTCAAGGGCATAACCACTCAAATGCTCCTGTACCCCCTGGACTGTCACTTTGACTAAAGAGCTTTCAAAAAACTGGGAGTAGGAGCCTTCTCCAACTAAATCCAACTTCATGTTTGTTAGTCTTCCCCATGGGATTCTCCCATTGTGTAGCAAACTGAGGGTCAAAGGCTCTGGGGGATAAACCCTGGATGATCCTTAACTATTTTGCCAGAGCAGTCTGGCCATTTTCTGTATGCCAACAAATCTAAGGAATAAGTTCCACCTGAAGTACTGTTTTATGAAGATAAGTTGAATACAAGTTAAAAGTATACTTAGTTTGAATAACTTAGTTATTTTCAACTTGACAATGATTGAAGATAATTCCAAAAGAATAATGCCAACTTAATCTGTCTCACAGAAGAAGACTGGCCTAGCTCTCCCACCAATGACAAAGAAGTGGAGAGACATTGAGATCCTATAGTCCCCCCCAAAAGGTAGCTCATCACAACTTTTTTGCACCCATGTCTTCTCATACAGGAAACATCCCAGACCAGTAGCCTCAAATAGGTGTTAGGGGGAGTTCCAGGGATCCAGAGACAATTCCTTAGCTCCAGTCACAGCCCCCTGAGGAAAGAGGGATTCTGGTTTCTGATATGTCTTGTACTCCCACAGCTCTTTTGTCTGTATTAACTTATTGGCAAAGTATCACAGAAAACCCCCAAAGGTGTTAATTATAAAAACTACTGGTACTATTATTGGCTTAAATTGTTTAGAGGAAGGATGGAAGCAACCAATGCTCATATTTCTGTACCTTCCCCTCTCAAAACTGGCCTTTAGGGCTTTGCCCTAAGTTTTCATTATACTTACTTATTGTTTTGAAAAATATAGATAAACTAAATATACATGACATTGTCCACAAGGCAATGATGTTCCTCATCATATTTCTTAATTGGAGATCCATTGGTTTTGTCTCTTCCTCACCTGAAAGACAACATGTAACTCAGGAGAATCTGACATGCATACTCTGTCCTAGCACAGGAAAAGGCATTACATATTAGTCTTCGGAATCTCCTCCCCAAAAAGGTCAATTATAGGGACATCCTTTTCCAGGAGAGGGGCTTTCATAGCCTTGCTCTGGGAGGACGATGGACATCTGACTGAGCATAGGGAAAACAGGGGTCATAGTCATATACTCCAGGCTCCAAGTTTCCCAACCACTAGTCCCATCCCTAGGTCTCTCAGTACCTTGCTGCTCCCTCTTCCATTCCTTGCATCCATTCCTTGTCCACTTCATTTATTCACTCATTCATTTATTTATGTATTCATTCATTCATTCTTTCATTTATTTATTTATTTGACTTTTTTTTTTTTTTTTTGCTGAGGCAATTGGGGTTAAATGACTTGCTATCTGAGATCAGATTTGAACTCAGGTCCTCCTGACTTCAGAGGTGATACTCTATCCACTGAACTACCTAGTTGCCCCAGAGCTTATTTATTAAGAATAAAGTTAGACTACAGAGGGGGCTATAAGGACTGTATCAGTTATGATGAGGTATTTCTTTCTATACTCTGCAGAGTCAGCCAAGCAGTTAGTCAATAACCATTTATTATCTTCTATGTGCTAGATATTGTGCTAAGAATAGAGGATAAAAAAAAGTGAAAGACAATTTCTGCTCTGAAGGAATTCACAGTCTAAAGGGGTGACAATTTACAAACACTTATGTGCAAATATGCTATATTGAAGATAAGAATTCCTTTGTTCCTTCATTTATTCTTTCTTTCCTTCATTTTCCCTCCATCATTTCCTCTCTCTTTTTTCTTCCTTCTTTCTTCTAGTCTTCTTTCCTTCATTCCTTTTTTTTCTTCCTCTCCTTCCTTCCTTTTTTTCCTTCCTCCCTTCTCTCCTTCCTATTCATTCATTCCCCTTTCTCCTTTCCTCCCTCTGTTCCTTCATCTATTCCTTCCTTGCTTCCTTTCTTTTTCTTTCCTTTCTTTTCTTCCTTTTTTCTTTTCTTCCCTAATACTTATCACAGTGCTTGGAAAATATGAAGGACTTAATAAATATTTATTGAATTGAATTGTTTTCAATTGCACCTGAACAATAATGCCATGTGGTATGTACTTTTATTAATTCCATTTTACATATGAACAAACTAAGGCTGAGAGTAAGAGAATGGCATAGGATCACATAACTAGTAAGTTGATGAGACAGTGAACTCAGATCTTTCTTATTCCAACTATGAGCATCTACTACACCACTCAGCTCCTTCTGAACAAGGCTATGCTCAGAATTTCACTCCTTAACTTATTTTAAGGCACCTCATGAAGAGGAGTTCAAAGTAATAATTCATACCAGTGATATTTTTCCTATTATTGTATTCATCATTAAAATTATGTGCATGTCAAATTCCATAGTTTCCCACATCAGAATAATATCAGCCACTTCCAACAACATATTATCAGCAAAGTAACATTTTTGATATCGATTTTACTCTCGATCACCCATGTTGCTTCCCATGACACATGCCTTATCCTGATAAGAATTGTGCTTTGTGGTCAATGTATTTGAAAGGCTAAAGTATTTCTTAGTCAAATTAGGAAACTTCTGATCTTTGGCAGTTCCTGTGTACCATCAATATAATACTAATTGTTCTATCTCTGTCTCTCTTTTTTCTGTCTCTGTCTCTGCCTCTTTGCCTCAATTTCTCTGTTTCTGTCTGCCTCTCTATCTCTGTTTCTCTCTCTTTTCATGTATGTGTGTGTGTGTTTATGTGTGTGTGCCCGCATGTGCGCTGGATTACTAGGATCTGGGCAGAATGATACTTCTTTGACACTCATCTCTTGCCACTTTTCTTATTTCTTTCTTGGTTTCCCCTTTTTCTCTTTTTTCCTCCCAAACTTCCCACTTGATTTTTCTCCTTCTGTTGAAACCTTAAAAATAGCACTGGAACTCTAATAGAACAGTGAGAAAGAAATGGGGAAAATGCTCATCTTATGTAGGTAGTTCTACAAAAACAGCATCTCATCTAGAACACACCCTTTATGGTGCATTCTCCCAGATATACTTAGGAATAATTTTCTTGACTTCATACTACAATTGTAAATTCCTTTGCCACGCTGGTCTGTCTCCTTTGATTTTGTTACCTACCATTGGAACTGTGATTTCAACATGTTGTTTATATTTTCTCCATGTGGAACCATACCTATTTCCTCCTCTCAGGGAACAAGTGGATATAATCATGAGTTGACTCCATGCTACTAGAAGGCAGGATTCAAAATCTTGTCTCATCAGAAATCAGAACAAATCTCTTTCCCCAAATTCAAGAACTCTAATTCTTGGGTAATTAATAATATTATTAATTGTGGTTAGGAAAAATTAATAAAAGAATAGTCATTTTATTTAATTTATACTACAATATAGTTAACATATATTGGTCATCCTGCCATCTAGGGGAGAGAGTGGGGGAAAGGAGGGGAAAAATTGGAACAAAAGGTTTGGCAATTGTCAATGCTGTAAAATTACCCATACATATAACTTGTAAATAAAAAGCTATTAAAATTTTTAAAAAAGAAAAAAAAAAAAGAATAGTCATTTGATTGTTTCTTGTAAGCCAAAAGTAGATCGTGGCAGATCATTTTACTTTTGGTAAAGTGAGTATTCCATGTAGATGGCAATCAACTCTGATTGAGTAACAACTAATGAATAAAATGAACATTATAATGGGAAGTGGAGCTACTCTAATGAGGGGTGATTTTAATCATGTCCCTCTTACACCCAAACTTTCCCTAGTTTGGGGCATCAAGACAAATTATCTATGCTCATCTGTGTTGAATTCAATCTTAATATCATACCTATTTTTCATGAACTGATTTGATCTAGTAGAGAATGAGGAAATAAGAAAGGAAAAAAAAAATCCTGGATCTGCCCAACTGTAAGTGGTTATGTATATAGTAGAGCCATAATCATTTCTCTTGCTCACACACATACTTGTAAGTCTTCTAGATTATATAGACTCCAGAGATCTTTTCCAATTATATGGTGTCTTAGAAACAGCAAAAAAGTGGCTCCATATGAATTACTGAAGACATGGAGAGAAAGAAGATTCAAAGAAAATGAACCAAGAATAGTTGCTGGGATTTGTTAAGTAATAAGATTATGGGGAAGAAAAAGACCAGAATCTCCCAACTTTCTTAGCTCTCAGTGATTCTCTTACTCAATATTTAGTTAGGTCCTAGAAAACAAACAAATAAACAAAAAGTAATGATATATCTGATCCCTCTCTGAATAAGAGGACAGTGGTGGGAATCTCTTAGGAGAAGTAGTTTAAATCATGTCTGGGAATTCTGACACGTGAAGTTTTGTCATTTTTCCACCCAGTAAAATATTCAGAACTAACATGGCAATGAGACAAGTTTCCATGAGTCTTTCACTCTTTCCACGAGTTTCAGGAAGGAGATAGAGAGGCAGACACTGACTCTGGCAGAGGTGGGGGATGGCGTTGAGCATGGCACCAGGGCAGCCAAGGTCTGCATCAACCCTGGCTAGATAGGATGACAGCACCAAAAATAGAAGATAAGTCTTATCATTCATGTATGCCCTCCTTATCCCCAGCCATGAAGCCAGGTGGCTGAAGAAATGCTTTTTTCCCCCCTCCTCCCACTTCATTCCCCTCTTCTTTTCTATTCTTTTGGGATGAAACTTAAACCCAAAATTTGCTGTTCCATTTAAACTGTTCTTTAATGGGTAAAGTTAGGTTTTTTGGTACTTGGTTTCTCTAGATAAAAGATATTAATCTCTATTGTGTCATTGGTTTGAAACTACCCCATGGGGCAAGGATTATAAGCTTTCCTGGTCATCAGACTGACATTTAGGATTGGAACTGTGGGGCTGGAGCTTGAGGCCAAGCTCCTTTGTTCTGGGTGTTGGGGTCAGGGAAGGAAGAGCTGGGACTGTGACCAGTGTTTCCCTCAACTTGAGGCACATGGAAATCAAGACTAGAGTGGCTGGACCTGGCAACTACTGAAAATCCCATTAGTTGCTGAAATGAAAAAGAAGGTACCTCTCTCCCATGGTGCTTCCCATACATTCCCTAAGATCCTGAATAAAACAGGCCTTTAATCTCATTCAGTACCTGGGAGTGTGGGATTAGATGGGAGATGGGGATAAAAGGCTACATGTAGAAACACTTTTTCTTTTCATTTTTACAGATGTAGTTAACTACTATATGACCAGAATATGGTGAGTATCATTTGAATATGGGAAGCAAATTTAACTGACTGACAGAAGAGATTCAAAAACAAGATAATGGCTCTAGAATTATGATATTTTGATCAAGAGGCCAAACTTGTTTTTCCACTGGTAGCTATTCTACCACATCTCCAGCTTGGTCTTCTTCTTTAGGAAAGGGGAACAATATTACTATTTCAGTTTCAAGCACCCCTTTGCTAAATTCTTTTAGAGGACTCCATCCAAAGGACTCTAACTCCTTGTGGTAACTGAGAAACCTAAGTTGCATAGCAGATAGAGCACAGGATCTGAAGTCTTCTAAGAAGATATAGGCTTTTCTGAATTCTTATCTAACTTTAGACAAATTAACTATGTGAACCTGGACAAGTCATTTAAGATTTGTCTGCCTCACTTTCCTCAATTGTAAAATGGCAATAATGATAGCATTTTCTTCCTAGGGTTGCTGCCAGGACAAAATTAGATATCTGCAAAGTGCTTAGCAAAGTGACTGACACAGAGTAGGTACTTAATGCTTGTTTCCTTCCCTCCAGTGGAAAATGAAAATCTACCTAAATTCTTTTCTCAATAATAACAAACTCCCTCAAAGTCATATCATCCCCTTCCCTTTCTCAGTGACTCTAAATCCCTGGTCATCATGCAAACCCCAATCTCTAACCCCCCTTCGTGATCCTTCCTTCAACCCCATCCAAGGTCCTATTCTACAGTAATCCACTCTTTCTACTGTGTTCGCTGATATGCCTGCTCCAAACATATCAATCTTGCTTTCATCTTCAAACCTTTCCTTTCCCGCTCCTTCTATCATTTGACTCTTACTGAGACCTGCCTTTCTCTTGATAACAGAACTCCCTGGCTACTCTTAACAACCCTGGCTGAATTTTCTTTTTTTCCTTCAACTTACTGGTCAAGATGGGATTGTTGTAATACTCATTGCCATCTCCAGATTTTCTCTCTACTACTATCACTCAGTAATCTCTCCTCCTTTAAGGTTCCCTCAATGCATATCTACCACCCACTCATTTATGGGAGCTGTTGATTACAGACCTCCAGTTCTGAGTTCTGTCTTTAGCTCACCATCTCTCCTTACTTTCTTCTTTCATAGTAAGGAACTCCAATATATAAAGTGCTAGTTCCTCATATGCCCTACATACCTCGTTTCTCAACTTATTCATTCCCCATGACCAAATTATTCCTTTAACAAATTGGTTAATGATCACACCCTTGATCTGGTTGTATCTGCAGATATACAAATTCTTTGTTCACAAATTAAAAAATTCCTTTATTTGATCACAATCTATTATCATTTATTCTCTTCTTCTGCCTTGCAACTACCAAACCCAGTTCCACATTCAGTTTATGACTCCCAGTTTCTCAATCTTTCAGTTTTTCCTAGGCAATCACACCTCTACTAATTGGACTCTCCTCCTTTCCCCATCTAGACTTCTTGGTGAACTGGTTTACATTGTTCTCTTTTTCTGAGTCCCTTATATCTCATTCTCTTGTAAACCATTACCTGCCATATCTCAATATGGGATTACTGAAGGAAATTGAAAAAGGTGAAAAATTGTGGTCTGATGATCTCCATTATATTTGGAGGAAACAGAAGATGGAAAGAAAGGAGATATTCCCTGGTGATGGAACTTCCAAGAATTATTAAATGCAATGAGAACATAGGTCAATGTCTGTAATGTGGATATGGAGGTTCAGTCTTTATGATAGGGAGGAGAGTAGAAAAAATTAATGATTTTATATGAGGTGTGTTAATCAGAAATGGTACAGATGAATCACTTCTGGATCAGGCAGCTGGTAATAATGATCTAGAGTAATTTTCCATTAAGACTCAGGAAGGCACCGAGAAAGAAGCAGATAAGCTAGTCTCTCTGTTACATGTAAATAATTCTGGCTTGAATCTGGATCAAAATCAGCTACCTATTCTGTAGAAGGATGTCTGTGTCCCTTCATACATGGTTCTAACAAAAAACAAGGGATAGAGGGAGAAAGTCTGTGAGAGGCAGGCCCAGGAGCACTGGCCCTAGAGAAACAAGCAGAGATGGTGAATGAGAATTGAGACAAAGAGAGAAATATCTTTAAACCAATTTCATGAGAACTGACCAATATATTGCCTAAGGGAGAAGAAGACATTCCTTGGTCAGAGTGACAGAGATACCTTTCCCCTTACATTCTCACCTTGCCCTCAGTTCCCCAGGGCTCAGAAATGTGAACTGGGATAGAGTGTGATAAGACAAGAATTTATTGAGAGTCATGGAGGTAAGTAGAGTTCTGTGCAATGTTCCTTCGGTTTGTGTTAGAGTTGGGGTGATGGTCAGGGTTTCATCTGGTAGAGAGAAGCAATCTTTCTTCTTAAGGCTGTACAATTTTTCAGATTCCTCCAAATAATATACTTTCTTCCTTTCTAGGAGAGAGTCCCTTGTGGCAATCTCTTTTACATGTGTTTATAGGAAAAGGGTTGTTTGCTTCTTGGAGGAGAATGAGCTCTGTCTGGAGGAGGTGGAACCTCTATCCTCTCCCTTTTAAGAGTGTCTTCTTTTCAAAGAGCTACTATGTGGAGGATCCTGTGCCTGGGCACAAACTATTCCTTCTCCCTTCAGGATAGCCTCTTAGAGACCCCTGCCTCTCCCTCTTGTGATCTTTGATCATGGGTGGAGTTAGAAACAGGAGGACAGAGCTGAAAGGTGAAATGTATCCCACCCTGGGATATGGAGAAGGAACCCGAGAAAAGATCAGTGTGTGAAGCCTGCTTCCAGTTTGTGAGTGAGTCCCATTTGTCAAAAGGAATTCAGCTATCACACTGACTGGCCTGGCAACTGCTAATTTGCACTTGGACAGATAATTTCTTATACTAGTTAATTCCATCCTGCCAAAGTCTCATTATCCTCCTTTCTCTGCTCTGAAAAAATTGTCAGGGACTGGGCTTCACAACCCTTAATGCAGTGTCCCCATGTTTCATATATATTGGATTATTTGCTGTCAAGGGAAAAAAGGAGGGGAGGGAGAGAAAAAAATTGGAATACAAAGTTTTGCAAGGATGAATGTTGAAAACTATCTTTACATGTATTTTGAAAATAAAAAGCTACTATTAAAAAAATCCAATTCCTCATCTCCTGAGTCCCTTTAATCCCCTATTTCTGAAGTGCCTCCAACTTGCAAATTTCTGTTTTGGTCATTCGAGACATGACTAAGAGTTTGTATTTTGAATCTCTTTGCAAGTATCTGATATTGTGTAGCCTTGCGTCTCACAGAGAAGAATATAATAG
Source organism: Antechinus flavipes (assembly GCF_016432865.1). Lineage (NCBI taxonomy): Eukaryota > Metazoa > Chordata > Mammalia > Dasyuromorphia > Dasyuridae > Antechinus > Antechinus flavipes. The sequence goes on from NC_067398.1 coordinate 651,127,473, forward strand.
TCATTCTTTCCCAAATAATAATAGTAATAAACTTTTTGTACAACAATTTGAAAATTGCAAAACATTTTATAGATATCATTTCAACTAAATCTTTTTTGAAACAGACCTTTTATGAAGTACTTCCAAAATATTTTCTGCTGGAAATTTGTTACAGTCCGAATATTTGTGGGTTCTGTCGCTCCAAAACTGGTTTAGAGGCTTGACCTGGTATCGATCTGAGGGAAAGCAGGAAGAAATCAAAGACCTGTCTACTCTCTACCATCCTGCCTCCCCCCCAAGTAAATCTTAAATAATTCTGACCTGTAGGTACCTTATTATCTCTATTGTAAAACTGAGATAACTGATCATCAAAAACTTTAAGGGCTTTTCCCACACACACAGAATTAAGTCACCAGCAGGATATGAGCCCATGTTTCCTGGATTCCAATTTTCTATTCACCACCTCATGTGTTCTCCACTCCCGGATATTCCCCACTTCGGCCTCAAATTCACACACACTCCCCTCCCCTAGCGGACTCAATGGACCTCCCAAGGAGCCCTCTCTCAAGTCATCAGACTTTCTGGTCCATTTTCTTCAATAAAGTATTGGGAAAAGGGTAAATGAGGGCGTGGGAAATCATACCATTGAGCATCACAAAGATGAATGGGACCTTGGAGATCCTTCCCTAACATCCCTCCCTAAACACTCACACCTGGCATGCCATCCCACTCCTCATTCCCCCAGTCCACATCATTTTATCATAGAAAAAAACAGCCAAAAGAGGAGACTTAAGGAAGGTCACCCATGATATTTGTGACATTGCCTACCTTGGCATCCAGGGGAGATATCCCAGAGTGTGGCTATATTCTGTGTTCCATCTAAAAGTGAAAGTTCAAATAATATACAGAAAGTCAACTCAATGATTGTGAAATAGCAGAAGCTTATTGGTTAGGGGCGGGTCAGATGACAAGCCTTGGTTACTGTTATCCAGTGGGTGGAGCTCTAGAGCACTACCTGGGCATAGAAAATGTGAAAGATGTCTTCAGATGGATTCTGGATGTTGGCAGACATCAGAACCATGCAATGGTTCTATAATGGACTGGAAGCAGTTCTGTTATAAAAAATGTGATAAGGAGTCAAAAGCTATTGGGAAGGGAAAGTGAGACTCAAGATAAAGGTTGTACAAGGCAGCATTAGGGACAGTCTCTGACAAAACCTTAAACTGGGGGTGTCTGCCGCCGCGGGTTATTCTTCTGTCTGTTCCTTGTGCCCTCTCCATCCTATCTGTGCTCAATGATAAAGTGGCCTCTGGTTTGTGACAGGCTGTAATTAACTGGAGCGAAGGAATAAACAGCATAGAAACCAATCACAGGATCACAGGAGTGTGTGTGGGGGGGGGGGGAGGAGGGAGGAAGACATGTACTCATTGAAAAGGTAAGCTGCTCATCCCGAGCATTCAGTTTCAAGACAACAAACATGTATTAGGTGCTTTCTATAGGAAGGGCTTGGTTTTCAGTAACAAGAAAAATAGTAGAGGAGGAGAGACAGAGAGACATGCAGAGAAGGGGAGATAGACAGACAGACCGAGACCTAGTAAAAAGGAAGAAAAACAGAGAACCACAGACAGGTAGATTCAGAGACCCAGAAAAACAGACAGACAGACAGAGACAAAGAGACTTATGGTTACAATATGATAAGTGGATGGGGAGGTCATGCAATGAAATGAGAGGCTGTGGAGAGAGGAATCTCTTCCTATCTGTGGAATCAGGAAAGGCTTCTTGGAAGCAGAAATGACTGAGCTGGAAATAAAGAAGTTAAGGAATGAAAAATGATCGTTCTCAGATCACAATAATGCAAACTGTACCTTTTCTCAGACTCATTAAATATTGCAGGAATCAAGGACTTTACAAACCTTAAAGTGCTATTTAAACACTAGCTATTTGAAGGGGCAAGATGTTGTAGTGAGTAGATATAATGTTGGACCTGGAGTCAGGAAGACCTGGAAAGCATTTTGGGGACACAAATTTGACTTAGAAAAATCACATCATATGCCCTAAGAGGCTTGTCATAGATGTGTGACTTGAATATTAAAGAGCATGTCATTAAAAATGCTTATCAGGTATTTTTCACAGTTATAACTGGAAGAGAGAAAGAGAGAGGAAGAGAGGGAGAGAGACAGAGCAATAGTCAGTCAGAGAGGATTACACTGATCACCAAAGAAAAGATAAATAATCTGTTACATGAAACTGACATTGTGTTGTGTGACTAAAATGAACATCACAGGGATTAAAAAAAAGAAACTGTCAACTACAAAAAATCAGCGTCATGTTATCTCTTTTCTAAGTGTATGATAGCCAATATGTATAGGGAGCCAATAGAAGTATGAGAGGCTAAGAGCCATTCCCTAGTGGATGATTGGTCAACGAATATGAAGAGGGGAATGACTAAATACCATAAAATTTTGCACCATCACATTCCCCCTAGCAAATGAGCAAAGATGACAAAAGTGAGGAATATTCAATGTCGCAGCAGTTGTGAGGAGATAGTCACACCGAGACACTGCTGGGGAATGTACACATTGGTCTAAGTATTCTGAAAAACAACCTGAAATAATGGTAAGAAAATGACTAAAATGTCTATAGTTTTAATAGAGATTCCACTGTTAGGGAAAATACCATAAGGAAAACAAAGACAGAAATATAATACACCAAGATATTTATGGCAGTATTTTGTAGGAGGAAAGAACTGGAAATAAAGTAGATGCCAATTGATCATGGATTGGCTAAAAATTGTTACACATGACTATAATGGAATATTACTCTGTTTTAAGAAAGTATATAGGAAGAATACAGAGAAACATAAGAAGACATAGAGATTGATTCAAAGTGAATTAAGGTGAACTAAAAAAACCATACATATAATAAATACAGTAATATAAAAGGAAAACAACGATACACAATTCTTGTTTAATTTTTTTTTATGTAAATTGGTCTGAAAGAAGAGATATGATAATTTATTTCTAAAAGTACAGGGCATTGCATCTATTGGGAAATTTGGTTAATTTGATGGTTAGTTTTCCTGTGCTGATTTTTTTCTTTCTCTTATTTGTTGCAGAGCATATCTTTTTAGGCAGGAGAAAGAGATGAAATGGGAAGTTAAGGTGATGTAAAATCAAAAGATAGCCATTTTAAAAATTAATGGTCCAAGTTGATTATTGTATGCCTTAGACAATAAAATATATTTCTTTTTCTTCAAGTGGTTCATAGATCCTATTATTTTGCAGGATTTACAGTACAGTGAATAATGTTGTAGAAGTGCATTCTGGAATATGATAGTGTTCAACTAATTACTTGAAGATCTGCCACGTTGAAAATGAATTCATTTCTTCACTATGTTGGTTCAATAAGTAGAAATTATTTAGAATCATTAAGAGCTGATGTGAAAACAAGTTCCCTATCAATTAGAGCTATCTCAGAATTGGGATAGGCTGACTCAAGGAGTGATTGAAGCAATTGAAGCCATCAAGCAGAGGCTGGATAGCTATTTGTCAGGCACACTAAAATTTGTATTTCTTTTTCAAAGACAGATTGTGCCATATCACAGAATTGCATAATATTAAAGTGAGCAAAAGTTTCAGAGACCTAGTGGACCTATGCATAGAAAACCATTCTTACTACTGCATATCCAATAAGCTTTTGTTTAATGATCTCATGCAATGGTTCTATAAGGCAGCTCATTCCACTAATGTACAGTTTGAACTGTTGCAAAGTTTTCTCTGGCATCAGTCTGAAATTTGCCTCGTTGTAGCATTCATTCCCTTTTTCCAAATATTACACCATGGGGTGAGATAGAATAAGCCTAGTCTCATTGCAGTCTCTTCTAAATCTGGCATTTTGTGATTCAAGGACAATAATAGGAACAACTGGTTAGGAACAATTATTTAAATTTTTTTTTAAATAATGCAATAAAATTTTTTATTGCTTTTTTTGAATTCTCATAATATTCTAACTACACAAAATAAAAATGTTCAAAACTTAATTATCTAGTGGCAGACATCAGAACCATGTGGGAATAAGATAAAGTATATATAATTCCCATCATTCTCTGTGCTATCAGGGGTGTAGTGAAGAAACCTTCAGTAGTTTAGATGCCAACACTTCTATTACACTACAAAAACCAGTCATATTAATCATCTGTTTAATAACTGAAAGAAATTTGGTTTGTCCCATAACCTAGAATGTTAAATGAGAGACCTGACTCCCATGGGCCCAATATCTCTTCAGTGCAGATAACGGGGAAAGGTGATAGAGAATCAAGTCTGTAACTCAGAAGATCTTCAAAGACCACCAGACTGCTGGGATAAATCAGGTCAGCATTCAGAGTGCATTTGGTGACCCATGTCAACAATCATCTCAGAGTGCTATGTTCCTGAGGAAAAAATGAGACCTAAAATTCCTCAGAATATATCCCAAGACCTGTTCAGAGTCCTGGTTCCTTCTGCTGAGAAGGATGAAGGGAGGACAAGAGAGTGATCAAGGGAAAAAAGAGACTTAACATGGAGTTAAAGGTACTGAGGCAAATTCCCTGGGGATGGAAAGGGTAGGGATAGGATGTATGTGTTACTTATAAGTAGCGTCTAGGATACAATTACTACTCCTATGCATTGTTGATACAAAATGGAAATATTATTTTCTGATATTAACTGATATTAACAGTTTCCTTGAGGTAGGGGAAGAGAAGTGCAGTCTTCTCTTCCACTTTGGGAAACTTCCCTAGGGAAGGAGCATGTCTACCATGAAGCACTGGGGGTTGAAAGCATGGTGAGGTTGTGGGCTACCTGGTCCTAGAAGAAAAAATGACAGAAAGGGGAAGCAACACCTCTTCCATCCCAAGGAAGGATGTGGGACTGAGGGACCTTATCCTGGTTGTTAGGTGCTACTTCAAGCTTTAGAAAGAAAGAAGGAAAGAAAGAGTGAGCAGGAAGAAGAGAGAAAAATTGGTAGAATGACAGAAAGTTAAAAAAAAAAAAAGGAGGTAAAGAGTAGCGATAAGAAACAAACAAAAAAAAAGATTGTGATATTATTTTTTATTATAGTCCACACCATCTTCCTTAGATGATTTCAGGTCATGTGTTGAGCCTCCTGAATTACTTTCTTCCTTGAGTCATCCTTTTTCCCCTTATTTCATTTTTGGTTGCCCTCCCCTTCTAACCATTCACCCATTCCCTCCCAAGTGGAGCATCAGTGACTCTGAAGGTGAAGCTCTAGATGACCCTAAACTTTTTTCTCCAGGGCAGTTTGGTCATTTTAGCTAATCAAGCCAATCAAGGGGACAAGCCCCAGCTACCTGAATTCCTCTCTTGTGCACATAAACTGACTATGGATTAAAATTATCTTTAGTTCAGGCAGCACAAGGATTCTGCTCTCAATATTGGTGAAACTTGTGGAAAACATCAGTATCATAAGAAAGAAGGAAAATATCTAGGAAGAGTTTCTCAAATTATTATTCCTAAAAGGGTGATAAAGATCACTATGAGGCTCCAAGCAAGTCACTCAATCCAATCCTTGAGAATAATCCCTGCAGAGTTGACCAAGTCTTATTACCTCTCAGAGAGTGCTCCAACATAAACTATTTAATTTCCTTTTCCAGTTTCCCTTCCTTTCTATAAGATTTCTGGAACCACATGTCTGTTCTTCTACCTCCAGTCACAGCTTACAGTTGTCTTTCTGTATCACCCCTGGATTAACTGATACACCAAATTATACATAACCTGTTCCATCCTTAGGAACCCTCTCCTCTCTCCACCACCAAATTCCTCATGACATATCTAGCTCAATATGAGGTGACAGTGAAATCCACAGGAAAAGAGAAATCCAAATGCTGCTATGGTAACCTAGGATGAGTCACACCTGCCTTTGAAAGGGAAAAAGAGATACTTTGGGGTAAGGATTGTATAGATATTGAAGTGAGGATAGAATGAGGATGGATCGTTGATACCCAGTGAGTATTTCATGAGGATTTCCTTTCAATATTATCCACTTACCCTTCCCCAATTCTGGCCCCTAGATCCCCATTACCTTGGCAACTATATATTGTCCATAATTAACAAATACAAACACTCACTTCAGTTGAATAAGTCACTGCCAGGGTCTTGATCAAGTGACACCAAAAAGTATATTTCTGAAGATCTGCAAGAGGTCACCAAGGATCAAGGACATACCCATACAGACTCTTTCTCCCACCCTCTGGACCACCTTCCTTCCTCCCTCCTTCTCTTCCTTCCTTCCTTCCTTCCTTCTTCCTCCTTCCTTCCCTCCTTCCTTCCCTCCCTCTTTCTCTCCCTCCTTACCTCTCTCCTTCCTTCTTTCCCTCCCTCTATCCCTCCTTCCTTCTCTCCCTCTCCCCTTCCTTCCTTCCTTCCTTCCTTCCTTCCTTCTTTTCTTCGTTCCTTCATTCCTTGCTTTCTTCCTTATTTCCTTGACTTGCTGTGAAGATAATGGTTAGCAAACTCTAAGCTGTCACAACAATGGAAATGATCTCAGAGTCTCTCCTGGACTCATCATTCCCATTGATCATTGTCCTTTGTAAGTTACCACTGCCTTTAAAAGTCAATGGGTGGGGACAGCTAGGTGGTGCAGTGGATACAACACCAGCCCTGAAGTCAGGAGGAGCTGGGTTCAAATCAGGACTCAGACACTTAACATTCCCCAGCTGTGTGACCCTGGGCAAGGCACTTAACCCCAATTGCCTCAAAAAAAAGTCAATGGGTCCAAGCATAAACTGATGACCATCATCCCCAACTAGCTCTAGACTTCATATGATTTAGGAAGAAGAATGAGAAGTATCAGAGCCCAAATAGACCAGTATATCTTACACGCACACACACACACACACACACACACACACACACACACACCCCTTGTGCTAGTGTAAAATGTGTAAAATATTACAGGAGTCAAAAGCACCTGCTGAGACCAACCTCGTTTCTCTTGGCTTGGCCTCTATTCTTATTTCAAGAAGCCTTTGTCTTCCCTACACACTTGTCAATACAGGAGAGTAACTGCTGTCTCAACCTAGGAGAAGGCCTGCTAGTCTATCAAAAAGGGGACATGCTTAGAAAAGCCTCAAGTGTTGGAATTCTTACAAATTGTTAACTCATTAGAGTTGATAGAGACACTAATTATCTAATTTAGCATGGTTCAGTATGCTTGATCTCATCCTACAAGGAGATGTCATGGGCCAGAACTTGAAACAAGGTACTAAGTGAAATTGAGGAGACAATGTTTCGATCTAGTTTAGCATTGATTTAATCATACAACAAATAATGGTTTCCCAGTGACATAATGATTGGTGTGTACTCAGTGAACAGAATATAAGCAAGAAGCTCTCAGGGCCAAAGAGCACTCTGGAAGATACAGAGCCCACAAGCCCACTCTCGGAGGTGCAGTCAGATTCATTCCATCTTCTACCTTTGTGCTGGCTGGAGGCTGAAAAAAGCAGAGGCAAAGGACAAGCTGCAAAAATTCTTGGAATCAAGGAAGGAGAAAATAAACATTTAGATTTTATCAGTTGGCTGTATTTGAGGTGATTATTACTTTGAACTGAAACTAAGGCTGCCTCCAGGAAACCTCCCCAAGAAACCTGCTCCCACAGACAATGATTATATTTTAGAAAAAGAAGAGATCACTACATTCAAGAGCATCTTCCTACTTCCTTCCTCCTCCCCCTAAAGGGAGGAAGCACTGGCTGCCAGTTTCTTTATTCACACTCTCTCTTCTTGGATTAACTTGAAAAGGAAGGAAAGAGCACCTGCACCCTTGCTTTTTTGTAAAGTCTCCTGAAAAAAATAGAGCATAGAGAAAACTAAGACCTGGACTAGTTAAACCTTGGGCACAAAAAAGTCATAGCAAAGAATAGTTCTTGCTTTAATATACAAGCTACTGGTGATAGCTACACAGGGGTGAGTAGGGGAATGCTAGAAATTTTTTTTAAAAACCATAAAGTGAGGTGGTGAAAAGCAATAAGAATAGATGGATTTGAAAAGTTTGTCCTACGGGGTATCACCAGGAATGAATCTTGATGGACACAAAGAGCTCTAAGACTAGAACATTAGGAGTTCAGGAAGGGGAAGAGTAGTTACAGGTTTGGACAGAAGGTAATGACTTACATTTCAGACAAACCAAGTTTGAGATACATTCAAGATATCTATGTGACAACGTATGTTAGGTAAGTTTTGGTAATCTCTGGAGCCTGAATTTAGGAAAAAAAGATCAAGGCTAGGTATATAAATCTGAGAACACTCTGCAAAGAGAGGCTAATTGAGCACAGTGGATTTGATGAAATCATCCAGAAAGAGGTGGCAGAAAGAGAAGAAATCACCAGATCAATTTAAGTCTATCTGGGACTCACTACTTATTAGATGAACTTTCCTTATCTGCAAAAGGAGGATAATAAGGTTTGTACTAATTCATCAAAAAGTTATTTTTGGAAAAAATGCTTTGGAACCTTGAAACCCTGTAGAAATCTAAGACATTAGCTTTGATATTATCATTATCTCAGATTGGAGCTTGGAAATCTGCAAGATTCTACACAATCATGAGGAAAAAGTTCATAAGTACTTATGATAGTGAAAATTTGACTTGTGGACACCCCAAACGAACCTTGTCTTTTAAAAGCATTAATTAACATAGTGACATTGACCCCAAGTGGCGGTACTGAGGAAGCACCTAGTAATTGGTTGGTTGCTGGAACCAAATATATGGTATTAAGAAAATTGACGAGAATTATATGGTCTTTGAGCTAGATGTGACCTTTGAGATCATCTACTTCAATACATTCAGAGTCAGTGAATGGTATTTCTAGGACATCTGAGCCCAGATGTTTTGTCTCCTCCTTTATTTAGTCACTACACCATACTACTTTTGTGGGAAGAGGTTTATATATTTATTTATTCATTAGGCACTATAGAGTATAGACCCCAGAGAGAAGCAAAACAGAGAGATTCAGGATTCTTGGATTAGTAAGAAGGCAGATGAGATTCAATTTTATGCTGACAGCAACAACCCAAAATGCTTCTACACTGCTCTGAAGACTATTTATGGTCCAAAGACATGGGGGCCATCTTAGTTACTTAGTGGTGATGGAGCTGCACTGACTAGTGATAAGAACAAGATCCTGGAGAAGTGGGCTGAACATTTCCATAGTGTTCTTAACAGATCCTTATCAACCAATGCCAAAGCTACAAGATTTGAATTCTGTGGTTAATTTAATTTATCTGGCAATATACTTTCCAGGGATGTCCATATAGAAGATGAAGTTGATGCATACAGAACTAGTTCAGTGATTGCAGGCTCCAAAAGAAAGTGTGGGAGAGAAGAGATGATAGGCTACATACCAAACTGAAAGTCTGCATAGCCATTGTGCTAACTTCATTATCGTATGGATGTGAAATCTGGCTGGTCTATTAGTGCCATGCCAGAAAATTAATCTGCTTCCATTTGAATTGTCTTAGGACGATTCTGAAGATCACCTGGCATGATGAGAAACAGGAACTGAGGTATCTCTTGAGCTGAACTGCCTGGCATTCAAAATCTATGGCAGGGAGCACAACTCTGATGGACTTACCACATATCACTGCAAATGCCAAGAATAAACCTAAGTAAGAAACTATTATTTTATTAAAGCTTTTTATTTTTCAAAATATATGCATGGAGAATTCTGCAACATTAGCCCTTGCAAAACATTGTTTTTCAGTTTTTCCCCCACTTCTCTCATCCCCTCCCCTAGATGGCAAGTAGTCCAATATATATCAAACATGGTAGAAATATGTTAAATCGAATAAATGCATACAGATTTATACAATTATCTTTCTGTGCAAAAAAATCAAATCAAACCAGAAAAAAAAATGATGATGAAAATAAAATGCTAGCCAACAACTACAAAAAGAGTGAGGATGTTATGTTGTAAACCATACTCAATTCCCACAGTCCTCTCTCCAGATGTAGATGTCTCTTTGGATCACAACACGATTGGAACTGGTTTGAATCATTTCATTGTTGAAGAGAGTCACATCCATTAGAACAAATCATCATAAAATATTGCTTTTGCTGTGTACAATGATCTTCTGGTTCTGCTCATTTCACTCAGCATCAGGTCATGTAAGTCTCTCCAGGACTCTCTGAAATCATCCTGCTGGTCATTTCTTACAAAACAATAATATTCCATAGCATTGATATACATAATTTATTCAGTCATTCTCCAACCAATGGGTATCCACTCACTTTCCAGTTTCTTGCCACTACACAAAGGGCTGCCACAAAGATTTTCGCACATACAGTTTTCTTTCCCTCCTTTAAGATCTCCTTGGGAGGACAGCTAGGTGGCACAGTGAATAGAGTAACCAGCCCTGAGTCAGAAAGACCTGAGTTCAAATCTGACCTCAGACATAATACTTCCTAGCTGTGTGATTCTGGGCAAGTCATTTAACCCTAATTGCCCCAGCCAAAAAAAAAAAAAAAAAAAAACCTCTCCTTGCCATATGAGTCCAGTAGAAACACTGCTGAATCAAAGGATATGCACAGTTGGATAACTTTCTATAGTTCCAAATTGCTCTCCAGAATGGTAGGATACATTAACAACTCCACCAGTGATGCATCAGTGTCCCAGTTTTCCCACATCCCCTCCAACATTCATCAGTATTTTTTCCTGTCATCTTAGCCAATCTGACAGGTGTGTAGTGGTATCTCAGAGTTGGCTTAATCTGCATTTCTCTGATCAACAGTGATTTGGAATACCTTTTCATATGGCTAGAAATAATTTCAATTTCTTCATCTAAAAATTGTCTATTCATATTCTTTGACCATTTATCAGTTGGAGAATAGCTTGATTTCTTATAAACTAATGTCAATTCACTATATATTTTGGAGGTGAGGCCTTTATCACAACCTTTAGCTGTAAAAATATTTTCCCAGTTTATTGCTTTCCTTCTAATCCAGTCCACATTAGTTTTGTTTGTACAAAAGCTTTTCAACTTAACATATTTGAAATTGTCTGTTTTGTGATCAATAATGACCTCTAGTTCTTCTTTGGTCACAAATTCCTTTCTCTTCCACAGGTCTGAGAGGGAAACTATCCTATGTTCTTCTAATTTATTTTGATCTTCTCTTGGTGTACAGTGTTAAGTATGGGTCAATGTCTAGTTTCTGCCGTACTAATTTCTAGTTTTCCCAGCAGTTTTTGTCAAATAGTGAGTCCTTATTCCAAAAGTTGAGATCTTTGGCTTTGTCAAAAACTAGATTGCTATAGTTATTGATTATTTTGTCCTGTGAACCTAATCTATTCCACTGATCAACTAGTCAATTTCTTAGCCAATACCAAATGTTTTTGGTGACTGCTGCTTTATAATATAATTTTAGATCAGGTACAGCTAGGCCACCTCCATTTGATATTTTTTTTTTATCAATTCCCTTAAAATTCTTGAACTTCTATTCTTCCAGATGAATTTTGTTGTTATTTTTTCTAGATCTGTAAAATAGTTTCTTGGGAGTCTGATTGGTATAGCACTTTATAAATAGATTAATTTAGGTAGTATTGTCATCTTTATTACATTCCCTTGAATATTTTAAGGAAAAGTCCATTTATTCCTATCCTCCCTAGTTTTTTTTTTTTTTTTAATAGGAATGGGTGTTGGATTTTAACAAATGATTTTTCTGCATCCATTGAGATGATCATATAGTTTTTGTTATTGATATAGTCAATTATGCTAATAGTTTTCCTAATATTGAACCAGTCCTGCAGTTCTGGTATAAATCTTACTTGGTCATGGTGTATTATCCTGAAGATGATTTTCTGTAATCTTTTTGCTAAGATTTTATTTAAGATTTTTGCATCAATATTCATTGGGGAGATTGGTCTATAATTTTCTTTTTCCCTTTTCAATCTACTTGGTTTGGGTATCAGTACCATGTCTGTGTCATAAAAGGAATTTCGTAGGACTCCTTCATTCCCTATTTTTTCAAATAGTTTATATAGCATTGGAGTTAATTGTTCTTTAAATGTTTGGTAGAATTCACATGTAAATCCATCTGGTCCTGGGGATTTTTTCTTAGGGAGTTGATTAATAACTTTTTCTATTTCTTTTTCTAAAATGGGACTATTTAACCAATTTACTTCTTACTCTGTTAATCTGGGTAACATATATTTTTGAAGGTATTCATCCATTTCATTTAAGTTATCACATTCATTGTCATAAAGTTGGGCAAAGTAACTCCTAATTATTGCTTCAATTTCCTCTTCATTAGTGGAAATTTCTCCCTTTTCATTCTTAAGATTAACAATTTCCTTTTCCTCTTTCCTTTTTCTAATAAAATTTGCCAAGGGTTTATCTATTTTTTTTTCATAAAACCAACTCTTAGTTTTATTTCTTAATTCAATACTTTTTTTAGTTTCATGTTTATTGATCTCTCTTTTTATTTTTAGAATTTCAAGTTTAGTGTTTGATCAGGAGTTTTTAATTTGCTCTTTTTCTAGCTTTTTTAGTTGTAAGCTTAATTCATTGATTTTCTCTTTTTTTATTTTATGCAAGTAAGCCTCTAGAGATATACAATTTCTCCTTTATTACTGCCTTGGCTGCATACCACACATTTTGCTATGTTGTCTCATTATTGTCATTCTCTTGTTTAATTGTGTCTATCATTTGCCGTTTCACCCATTCATTCTTTAGGATGAGATTATTTAGTTTCCAATTACTTTTTGGTCTATTTTCCCCTGGATTTTATTGAATGCAATTTTTATTGCATCGTGATCTGAGGAGGATGCATTTTCTATTTCTGCCTTTCTGCATTTGAATTTGAAGTCTTTATGTCCTAATATATGGTCAATTTTTGTGTAGGTTTCATGAACTGCTGACAAGAAAGTGTACACTTTTCTGTCTCCATTCAGTTTTCTCCAAAGATCTATCATATCTAACTTTTCTAGTGTTCTATTTACCTCTTTAACTTTTTTCTTATTTATTTTTGGTTTGATTTATCTAGTTCTGAGAATGCAAGGTTGAGATCTCCCACTGTTATATTTTTCTTCTTGCAGCTCTCTGAACTTCTCCTTTTGGAATTTAGATGCTATACCACTTGGTGGATACATGTTTAGTATTGATATTGCTTCATTATCTTTGCTATCCTTTAGCAAGATATAGTGCCCTTCCTGATCTCTTTTAATTAGATCAATGGTTGCTTTTGCTTGATCTGAGATCAGGATGGCTTTTTTGGTTTCACCTGAAGTATAGTATATTCTGCTCCAGCCTTTTACCTTTATTCTGCATATATTACACTGCTTCAAGTGTGTTTTTTGTAAACAACATATTTCAGGATTCTGTCTTTTAATCCAGTCTGCTATCTGCCTCTGCTTTATGGGGGAATTTACCCCATTAACATTTATGGTTAAAATACTAATTCTGTGTTTCCTGACATCTTATTATTCCCAAATTATGCTTTTCTCTTTCCTTTGCTCCTTACTCTCCTCCCCAATATGAGACTTATGAGCACCACTTGCCTCCTGCAGCCCTCCCTCTTTAGAATCCCTCCCTCCTCCGTTAAGTCCCTCCCCTTTTCTTAAACTTTTTCTTTACTATTTCTGTATTCCTTTATATTTACCCTAACCCTTCCCTTTTTGTTTTTCCTTCCTACTTTTCAATGAGGGGGGAGAAGTTTCTATGTAAACCAAATATGTCTAATATTTTGTCTTTGAGCCAAATCTGATGAGAGTTAAGATTCACACTATGTTCATCCCCCTCCCTTCATTCCCTCAGATAGAATAGATTTCCTTTGCCTCTTTGTGAGAGGCACTTTTCCCTTTTTCTAGTACAATTTCCTTTCCACTTCTAGTTCCTTTTTTATATTATAACAGTAAAACAACATTATACATGTACTTTTTATCTATACCCATAACAGAAATATGTTGGAGACAGGAAACAAAGAGCCAAGAAGAACGTGACTACCTGTGCGTAAACTCTGATAGGTTAGCTAAAACCTTATTGTGAAGAAACAATACGTCCTAAATTCCTGAGACAAGATAATGTGTGTCCCAGGAAATTGGCCATATCCACCCTGGAACTAGATAATGAGTATGCCCCAGGATGTCAGCCACACCCGTGGTCTGACATTCTTCTCTTTACATTGCCACCCCCCACCCAGAAAACGCAGGCAGTCAAACCATATATAACTAGGCTCCTTCTTTCAATAAATGAGACTTTTCCCACCGCAATGTTGTCTCCCTCCTCCTTCTCGCCCGTTTCTCTTGCAGGTCTTGTACTCCTCGACACCCCACGACTAGATCCCGGTGGACGGGACAAGTGGCCCCCCCCTTGTCCTAGCCAGCAGGACCTCGTCATTTGTGGGGTGTCGAGGAGTACAAGACCTGCAAGAGAAACGGGCGAGAAGGAGGAGGGAGACAACATTGCGGTGGGAAAAGTCTCATTTATTGAAAGAAGGAGCCTAGTTATATATGGTTTGACTGCCTGCGTTTTCTGGGTGGGGGGTGGCAATGTAAAGAGAAGAATGTCAGACCACGGGTGTGGCTGACATCCTGGGGCATACTCATTATCTAGTTCCAGGGTGGATATGGCCAATTTCCTGGGACACACATTATCTTGTCTCAGGAATTTAGGACGTATTGTTTGTTCACAATGTTTTAGCTAACCGTATCAGAGTTTATGCACAGGTCGTTTCATTCTTCTTGGCTCTTCTTTGTTTCCTGTCTCCAACATCTCCCCCTTCCTTATTATATGCACGATGAATTATGGGTCGGTGGAGGGCCTGTATTAGGCTATGCGATGTGCATCTGGACCTGCGGCCTACCTAATTCATTTGGCAGGACTCCTGTCTTAGGCTATGCGAGCTGACACCACCCCTACTAGGGGCGGGCTCACAATAATCCCGTCATTGGATAATCCTGCAGCATAAGGCCAGCATATAGCAGATCACAGAGTCGCAATAATCCCATCATGGGCTCCTCCACAGCTTTAGGCCCACCTAACTATCTCGACAGCATCTACGATACCAGGAGGTGTTGAGTTCGGCCTCTAAATTGGCAAACTGCAGAGGCTCAAAAGTGGATTTTGCATTTGTTCCAATGACTCAGGAGTATGGAGCCTTTGATAGAACACGTGAGTACTCTTCTGAACGGCAGCATCCACCTGGGACTTAACAAAACCAGTTAACTTAGCAAACAGTCAAGGTCCGAAAGAAATAAGGAGAATAGCCACAAATGGTCCCAGAAGAGTAGGGAGAAGGGTTGTCAGCCAGGGGGAGGTTGAGAACCAGTTTTGATACCAGGATTAATAATCCCAAAACTGAGTCTACCAGGGAAATTTTAACAAAATAAGGGATTCTAAAACTAAAGCATCCAAATTCAATCTGAACTAGTGAGATAGGGGGTGGGGCATAAATGCCTAAGGCAAAGTGAATAGGAGCTAGGGGTTCCCATTCTTTCAGGTATTTTGAAAAAATATACCAGGTTCCCCAATGTTCTATCTCTACTCCCCCCCCCTTTTTTTTCTCTCACGGAAAGGAATTATCAAATGACCATTTCCCATATAAATCCCAAGAGTGAATCAAAATCCCTATACATAACAGACTAGTACAGTAGCATTTCCTAAAAAGCCCTCAAACATAACAGCAATAATTACACAGTTTTAACAAATTCCATCCCAAATCTTAAACACACAGTAATAGATGATCCAGGCAAGGTTTAACAGTCAGTCATCAACCATTCCCAAAGTCCCTTATATCAGTCCAAAGTACAGTAGATGCAGGGTCCAGTCCATGGTCTCATTTAAAACTGCTGCTTCAGGCTGTGAAGTGATAGGAGGCTCTCATTCCTTGAAGAAAGTGGATGCGGTCATGCTGACAATCAAAGCTGATCAAAGCTGATCCCAGTTCCAGAAGCAAGCCAATATCTGTGATTTGACCAACATCTAGAACAAAAACACAAATCTAACACATAAAGATTAGATCAATCTCAGATAGACTCAGTTCACCAAACTGTTGCAAAATACGAGGAGGCCAAAATAAATTGGCCAGCAGTCAGAAGAAAGTTTGCTTTACAAGACAGGCAAACGGGTGCAGTCCCAAGTTGGAACATCAGCGAGTCTCACAGACCCCTGTTAATTGTCCTCTTATCATGTAGAAACCTTAAAGAAACAAAACACCAATATCCAGTAACAGACAGATGACCAGGCGAAATAGTTGCCCAAGCATTTAGGATACAATGATTACATATAGCCAGACTGAAAATAGCAAGGCATGACATAATTGAATTGCATTAACAGTTCTATTGACCATTGCTCTGATCAGAGAGATCAGTTACAGAAGGAAAAATGCAAGAACATAACTATAACATAACATAAGCAGTTGAGTTTTAACAGTTTATCAATCAATTGTCCCAGTAACTGTCAGAGGGTGGAGCTTTAAAACTCCCAAATAGCATTAACTAATTAATTCTAAGCCCAAAAACTTTTACCTCCAATAACAGATTCCATCAATCAAATTTCTGATAAATCTTAAACAATTATTTATCATAACCTTATAGTCATAACAGAAAGAAATTTTGTCTCAATAAGTTCACAACTTAGAACAATTATCATATCTAAGTAGATGTTACATGAGTGAACATTATACATACAAATCATTTTGCTTTTAAAATACCCGATACATAGAAAAATATCCCAAATTGCATATTGTCCATAACAGAAACATCTTCAAAAGGACAAAGAAAAAAACTATTATGTTCAGAGGCCCTTTAAATAACCTCAGGATGACCCAATGCAATCAATTTAAACTTATACAAAAGACCCAATTCCACATAAAAGAATTCAAGAAGGTTTCTAACATAGCAATTAAACTTTTAGAAATACTCAGACCAAAGTATGGATCACATTTATGACCATATTCTCCAACCAAGAAAACTTTTATCTATCAAAAAAAAAAAAAACCCAAGCATTCAATCAATTTAACCTAAAAGTAAGCATGCCCTTAAAAATCACAGTTTGTTGAACTGGCCATAATCAGTTAAAAAAAAACGGCAGGAACATACTCAGCGGGGTGAGGGGAGGAGAGGATTCCATATAGCCATCCTTCCCCCACTCCTGCCCCCTAGGAAAAAAACTTCCCTCGGGTTCCCCACTCAATTTCTTACATGGGGATCTTTTTCAAGATTTAACCCATCAGTTTCCCAATATCAGGTTTCTTCCCAAATCCACCCATTTCCAACTTTCTCTTTCCCCCTGACTACATACTTAAACAATCTCCTTAAAGAACTTTCCTTCCCAGATGCTCCTTTGGTAAAGTAGCAAAAGGCAGTAGGGGTGGGTGGCTCCCTGACCCACCTCTTCACCTACTCCCAAAAGTTTTTCACTTTCCTAAAACCTTGCAAACCTCTAATTGTTCCTACAAATCAGTCCTTCTTAAATCACCTGCATTCCTCTTTCCTTTTCCCTTCAAAAACCTGTAAGATTTACACTATAGTGAATAACCCAAACCTCCACAAAACCCATACATGTCCAGCAGAGCTGGATTTAAGGTATAACTTATGTTTTTCAAATAACTCAATATATTTCAGAAGGTAACAAACAGAATCAAACTAATACAGCTGTCTTTAAAAAGTTTTTTTTTTCTTTTCTACCACATTTCTTCTAACAGCTATTAGCATCTTATCTTCAGAGCTTTTTATTGCCCAGGCCAGGCTAAGCTTGAATTTTATTGCTCTTTACTCTAGTAGGCTTTGTTTCAAGGGGAAAAAAAACCTTTTCTGTCCATTTAAAATAGCTAAATTCCATGTACTTACAAAATTAGTACAACAGGTTAAAAGTTTTAAAATCACAAGCAAATTTTCCTTAATCATTGTTCTTAAAACTTAGCAAAGCTCTTAAATCAGCAAACAGACTAGGGGCTGTTTCCAAGACCTCCACCCCCAGAGAGAGGTTTGTTTCACCTTGAATTCCCTTTTCCCATTCCAGAATCTTAAGGGGCTTCTGTGAACTTCCAAGCCCATTTAGTGCTTTTCTCTGCCTTCACAGAGAATGCCTAGATATTCCATTCAAACTTCTTTCTTTTAAATGTTAGCACACTGCTCTTCTATATATATTTTAACTTTCTAAACTTTCAAATCCCTTTCAATCTGTTTTTTTTTTCCTTTCTCTCCCTTTTCTCCCTTTTTCTCACAGGCTGCTGCAGTCAGCCAGAGACAGAGAGAGAGAAAGATTTTTCAAACTTCTTAATCTTTTCTAAGCCTGCAACACAGAGGCTGAATTCTTAACCTTTGCTCCCCTTTCCCTGAGTGAATCCTTAAGATATTTAACAAAGATCTGTTCCTTAGAAAGCTTATGGCCCATAACTGAAATGAGGTGGACGAAACTACTCACCAGAATTAGGGATATGGACGGCTGCAGGGGTCCACGAGGACGACTTCAGGGGTCCACCTGGTCGAGAGGCCATTCCTCGAGCCCCACGTTGGGCGCCACTTGTCCCATCCAGCAGGACTTCATTATTCGTGGGGTGTCGAGGAAGACAAGACCTGCAAGAGAAATGGGCGAGAAAGAGGAGGGAGACTACATTGCGGTGGGAAAAGGTCTCATTTATTGAAAGAAGGAGCCTAGTTATATATGGTTTGACTACGTGCGTTTTCTGGGTGGGGGGGGGGGTGACAATGTAAAGAGAAGAATGTCAGAACACGGGTGTGGCTGACCTCCTGGGGTATACTTGTTATCTAGCTCCAGGACGGATATGGCCGACTTCCTGGGGCACACTCTTTATCTTGTCTCAGGAATTTAGGACATATTGTTTGTTCACAATGTTTTAGCTAACCGTATTAGAGTTTATGCACAGGTCGTCACGTTCTTCTTGGCTCTTTTTTGTTTCCTGTCTCCAACAGTGAACAGCCTGCATTTGTATTATTATCAAAAGGCAGATTTGGAGACTGTGTTAGTGAAAATTCCAAGAAAAAGGCCTGCACTTTGGCACAGAATTAGCACTTAACTCTTTCCTGACTCACAAAAAGAGAAAAGTTTTTTGTGAACTGGGAAACAATCAAAAGGTAATTGAGTTTGATCAGAACATTGAGTAACAATTTGGGGAGTCCTACAAACCAAAGTTAAGTAGTGGTCAATTTTAATGTAATATTTAAATTAATGTGTGTGATTGGAGACCTGACTGTAAATTATATCCATTTTTGCAATGAATTATATTCTATTGGAATTTTAAGAACTGAATCACTAAAAGACAAAAATTTTGTTTAAAATTATTATCTTAATATATCATTCTTATCAACCCTGTTTTATAATGTTTTGTAAGTACTATTTAGTTAACTGGATATTTTCATCTCTGCTTATAGTTAAGAGAAAGGTACAGCTAAAACAATTGGGCTATGACTTATGGAAATTGTAAGATTGTTAAATTTTGGGGGGTTATCATCATATTGTGACAACTGAAAACTGGCAATTACTGTGTGTGGAAAGGAAAGGATGAAGTGAAATGCTTATATGGATTGGTTCTGCTTATTCAAAGCATTCCACTTTGGGGAACAGGGGGGAGTGAGTTTTTTGAGGAGAAAAAGAAAAGAAAATGAAAGATGCTAAATGAAATTTCTTATGCATGTGACTCCTGGTAAGTTTCTATTGCTTGTTATTATTCCAAGAGAGTAAAAATCACTGCATTCAGCTTTAAGCTGTGATTACTAAAACTTGCTATTTGAGATAAAATCACTTGGGACTGTAACTGGTACTTTTTTGAGTTCTGAATTCACATATGATTGCCTGATGGGTCATCAAGTCAGTAATTCACCATTCAAAAGAAATGCCACAAGCTCCTCAGAGGAAGTGAAGGTTTGTACCTGGATAAAAGTTAGAAGGACTGTAACCTCCCACACAGAGGTTATTAATTATCAGTCTTGCCTATTTCCCAGGCCTTCAGAAATCTCTAGCCAGTCTCGTACAGTGGTTCTTTACCAATCTTGCTCAATCATAGGTTGTCAGATATCTCTGGCCACCACCTCTCCAAGTGGTTCTCCCATCCAACAGAGCACCCAAAGACAGAGGCTCGCAAGCAAAGGTCTTTATTCTATGTGTGCACATCCTGCACTCTTACTGACCTCCCACGGACTCCTGTTGAACTACACCTACTTCCTGGTCCTTACTGTTTATATAGGGTCTATGAGGTCTCACACACACAGCCAATAAGGGAAGGAGACTTCTCCTGTTGATGATGAAATCTCCATGTGGCCAGAGCTTCTGCTCACGAGGCGGTCCGTTCTGATCACAGAGACCACATCTGGGTGTCTCAGACATTAAGGTCTCTTTACTTCCTGATTGCACTGTGCGAGTTTCCTCTCCGGACTCTTACAAAAGAAAACCCTTAGTTTGTTATTGCATCATTGGTTGTCATCTTTGCCTCTTACCTGAAGTCAAGCTGAGCAGAGAATGCTTTATTCTGCCATACATGTGTCTTTAAACTTAAGCTGAAGGATCAGTTTGATTCTCTTATAATCATGTACCTTCCTTTTTCTTTTAAAGCCCATTTCTATAATCAAAGCCCAATTCTATAATCAGTGGTCAGTAGAAGACATGCGCACAAGGAAAGTATTAAAGATCTATCTGTTTTCAACTGAAAATTTGTAATTATATCCTGAACAATTAGGTAAATGAGCATTGGCATTAGTCATATGTTTTTTATTAAATATATATCTGTAAAAAATAAGGACACTAAATGCTTCAGAATGATGTAAGAATATTTGGGTACTGATACAACCATTGTGGAATCTAGTTGTTATTCTATTGATTATTGAAATTAAATCAGAAACTCCTTTAGAGTTGGAAGAAGAGAATTTTACTATAGTTTTCTTATTAAATTACATTTCAGAAATAAGAAAAGAAAGAACTATCCTTGTTGTAGGAAGTGCAAAGATGATGCTCTCAGTGCTGTCGAAATCCAGTGAAAGCATCAGTATAAAAAAGGAAGTATACCCATAGCCACTTTGCAAAACTATTATTCCTAAGAGTAAGATGAAGATCATCGTGACACTCTAAACAAATCAGTTCATCCATTCTTCCTTAAAAATAAATCCTGCAGAGTAAAACAAGGATTGTTACCTCTTAGAAAGTGTTGCATGGTAGACTATTTTCCCTTCTCAGTGCCCACCTCTAGGATGGCTGGAATCATTTCTCTCTTCCCTCATTCCCAGTGATAGCCAACAACTGGATTTCTCCACCACCTTTAATTACCTAATACACTGTTACATACAATCTGTTCCATCCTCATGAACCCTCCCCTTTCCCCACCCCAAATTCTTCAAGAGATCTCTGGGCCACAATATATGTGAAGAAGAAAAATCCACAAGTGGGAACTTGCGTTGATTTACATCTGCCTTTGAAAGGAAAAAAAAAGGACCCTTGGGATCAGAACTGTACGGAGGTTGGAGTAAGAACAGAATGTAGAAAGGGAGTATTTCATGAAGACTGCCCTTTATTATTGCACAATTACCATCCCCCAGTTTCTGCCCCCAATCACCATTACCTGAACAACTGTGCCTTGTCCACAAATAACAAATACAAACACCCACTTCCAGTGAGCCTGTCACTGCCAGGATCCATTTATCTGCCATGCAGCACCATGTTTCTTAATATCTGCAAGAAGACACTAAAGGTCAAGGGCATATCTACTCAGACTTTCCCCCACCCTCTGAACTGTCAATTCTGGCTAAAGGACTCAGGAGCTCTTAAAAAACTGGGAGCAGGAGTTTTCTCCAACTAAATCTGTCTCATAGAAGATGACCATTAGCCCAGCTCTCCTGCTGAGGAGAGAAGGTACTGAAGTGGAGAGATGTGAATCTCCTATGATCTTATGGTTTCCAAAGACAGCTCATTACCACTTCTTTGTACCCATTTTTTTTTTCTCATACAGGGAACATTCCAGAAGAGGAAAGAGACATCCAAGCCCAGGGTTAAAAGACTGGGAGGTTCCAGAGACTCAGAGAGAATTCCTTGACTCTAGCCATAGATCCCTGAGCAAAAAGAACTCTGGGACTGTGATACATCTTGTGCTCCTGTAATTTTCTATATTTATTAGTTTATGAGCTAAGCACACTACAAAACCCCAAAGACTGTTTATTACGGCCCACTGTGGCTATTGTTGTGTTAAATGGGTTAGGGAAAGGGGGGGGCAGTGAATATTCATATCCTTGTACCTTTCCTACTCAAACTGCCCAATGGAACTCAAGATGAATTCCCTGCCTTAATTTTTATCATACTTACATTCATTAGTGAGGAATATAGCTGTACTAAATATTTGTGATAGTATCTAGAAGCTAATGATGTTCCTCATAATCTTTCCAAACTGAGCATCCATTAACATCATCTCTTCCTGACCTGAAACACATCATACCAACTGAGGATAATGTGACTTTCAAATTTTGTCATGGCACAGAAAAAGGCATTCCATATTGGTCTTTGGGAATCTTCTCCCCAAGAAGGAAAAGGTCAGTTATAGAGACATCCTTCCAGAAGAGAGGAATATTCTGGGTCTAGCTCAGAGAGAAAGGTGAAGATCTAGCTGAACATAGATGGAAGAGAGACCATAGTCAAATAAGCCAGGCTTTCCAACCACTGTGTTCAGGGTCTCACTTCCTTAACTGTGTTTTATGGCACCTCTGAGGAAGAGAACCAAGAAATAATGTTCCGACCAGTGAATCTTTTCCCATTAAATTATTAGCCATTAAAATCTTGTATGTATCAAATAAATGTAATACTTATTCAGATCAGAATAATATCAGCCACTTCCTACAAAATAACAGCAAGGTAACATATTTGGTAATTCCACTGATAAAATATGATTTTGTGGTTCTCTGATTTAAGGGGGGGGCGGGGGGGCTTCTGTTCTAACACTAAGTAGAGAAATCTTAAATCTTTTGGTTTTGGAGTCTGCCTCAGAAACTTCCTACAATTCCCAAACTGAGGACAACAATCTGTCTGATTCTGAATAGACTGTTTCCCAGTTCATTGATGACTGATAATCTTATCAATGGAACGCATGTTCCAGAGCCACCCCACAATTCATTGCTGACCAATAATCTGGTCATTGAGAACCAAATTCCAGAGACTCCTCCCTAGACCTACCCTTGGGCCAGTAAATTAATATGCCAATGGTAGAACCAAATTCTGGAGACCACTCCTTCCTATCTATGAGCCATGGAATTAGCATATCTATGATTGAAAGCTGGATAAATGTATCTCCTTGCTTCTCTTTCTCTGTGGAAAGCCCTTAGAATTCCAGCCCACAGTTGTAATGGCCTTATTACCACAATAAAATTTTTGCCCCTTAGCTAAGGAGATGTGTTCGAGCCTGAAAATTCTTTTGAGGCACCTGGCAACACTGTCTGGGATTCCAAACTTCTGGGGTCCTCCCTTTCCCTAACTCAACATCATCACGGTTCCTTAATCCTATGCCATATCCCGTGGCCTATTCTAATTAGAATTATGGGTTTTCTCAGGATATTTAAAGACCCAAAGTATTCTTTACTCAAATTGATTTGGGAATGTCTGGTATTTGATACTTCTTCTATCTTATCAATATACTAGCTCCTTCTTCTTTCTGTCTCTCTGTCTCTGTCTCTGTCTCTGTCTCTCTCTCTCTCCCCTCCCCCCTCCACTCTGTGTATATATGTGTACTGGATAACTAGAAATTGGGCAAAATGATGCTTCTTCTATATCCTTCCCTGGCTATTTTTTTCTTTCTTTCTTGGTTTCCCCTTTTCTCTCTCTTCCTCTCAATCTTCCCCTTTTCTTTCCCCTGTCTGTTTAAATCTGAAAAATTAACATTGGAACTTAACACTACATTGAAAAAAAAATTGGGAATGAAATCTCACATCTACATAGGTGCAGGAGAGGAATAAGCTATCTTATCTAGAATACACCCTTCATGGTGTGTTTCCCAAGACCAACTTGGGACTAATTTTTTTTGACTTCAGATCAGAGCTATAAACTCCTTTGGCACACCAGTCTAGTTCTTTAGATTTGGTTATTCTTGGAACTGCCCTGCAACATGCTGTTTATATTCCCTTGGAGTAGAATCCTTTTGTCTCTTTTGTTTAAGAGGACATATTTGTTTAATGAAGGGTGACTCCATGCTACCAAGAGACAGAATTCAAAGTCTTGTCTCATCAGAAAGCAGAACAAATCTGTTCCCCCATTGTCATGTGACAGATTAAAAAGTTTGATAGACAAATTTTCTGGGTAATTTATTGTTTTGTTAATTGCAACTAGTGAATAATTGATTAAAGGATAGTAATTTGCTGTCTCTCAGAAACCAAAGATGGATCATAGAAGCCTATTTTCGCTTATATGCCCTTAGAAGAATGGATGTTTCAGAGAGATGGCAATCAACTCTGAGTAGTTAACAATTAATGAGAAGAATGATTATATTGAGAGACTGATTTATTCTAATGAGAGATGACTTTGATCATGTCACTATTACTCCCAGACCATCCCAAAGCACTTGAATATCTAAATGAAGGATTTTCCCCCACTCTTAGCCACTTAAGCCTAAGTAGAAGACAATAGGCTTCCCCAGGGAGAAAAGTGGGGGCTAAAGAAGACTGAGGGGCATTTAAGTCCAATTTCCTTATTAGTCCTGTTTTTCAGGGACTGATTTGAGCTAGTAAAGAATGAGAAAATGAGAAGGGGAAAAAACATCCTGGATCTCCTCAATAGCAACTGGTTATCAATTCAAGAGAGCATTTGGTTCATATAATGGCAGAATCACATTCAGTCTTTATCTTCTAGATAATAAGAATTCCCCAAACTGTCTTTTTCACTTATGTGACCTCTTAGAAGCAGCAAAAAAGTGGCTAGATATAGCTTAGTGAAGACATGGAGAGAGAAAGAAGAGACAAAGAGAGGAATCCAGGATTAGTTACTGGGAAAGTTGTTAAATAATAATACATTTTATGATTTGAAAAATTATGGGAAGGAAGAATAAGATCTCTCAGCTTTCTCTCTCAGCTTTCAGTGATTCCTCCATCCAATTTCTAATCATGTTGTGGGAAACGAATAAACAAAAAAAAAATTTATATATCTGATCCCTTTCTGGATTGAGAGGGCAGTGCTAGAAATCTTATAGGAGAAGTAATGTAAAACTGCTCTGAGAATTCTGTAATTTGGAGTTTTGCCCATTTCCCTGCCCAGGGAAATATTGGGAACTAAGAGATGAGAATGAGGCACATAAGAGATAGTTGAAATGAGGAAGGAGGTTTGACTGAATAAGGAAGAAGACAGACAGCCAGTGATTGTGGCAAATATGGGGACCTAGTGTAGAGTCTGGCACCATGGCAGCTAAGGCCTTTATTGTAACGTGACTCCTTTCACGAGCGGAGTATCTGCCCTCTACTTACCCATCTTCTGGGTCTTCGGTCGTCACCGGCTTCCGAGGAAGAACTAAACACTGAGCCGAGTTGCCAGAGGTCAAACGGAGTTTATTCTTACACAGCTACATCAGGTCAAAGAGAGCGTGCTCTAGGAAGTACATTGTATTTATAGCCTTTTTGGTTTTTACAGCACCAATCAGGATGTCTGATATAGCTTCATCCTTAAAAGGTGATCCTGAGTTTAGCAAATCTGTGCTCTTTTGGCGGTTACTAAGTCCTAATCCCTATCCCAGCCCCCAACACTTTATCTGCCGTAGGGAGATTCCCGGGATGGCAGCACCAAAATAGAAGATAAGCCTGATCATTCATGGATTCCCTTCTCAGCCCCAACCATGAATCTAGGTGATGGAAGAAGTGTCTTTTTTCTCCTCCCACTGTCTCTTCCCCCTTCTCTTCCATCTTTTTGGACAGAGACTTAAATCCAAAATTTCTTGTTCCATTTGAATTGTTCTTTAATGTTTAAAAGTAACTTGTTAAGCCTTGTTACTCTAGATAAACGAAATCCATCGTGCCCTAGGGTTTTGTATACCCCGAAGCTGCCCCATGGGGCAGGGTAATCAAGCTGCCCAGGTCATCCTCAGATTGCCACTTTAGAATTGGAACATGAAGCTGGAGTTTAGGCCGAGACTCTTTCTTCTGGTGTTGGGACCAGGGAAGGAAAAGCTGAGAACATGACCAGTGTTTCCCTCAACTTGAGGTCCTTGAAGATCAAGACTAGGCTGGCTGGGCCTAGCAACTATTAAAAGTCCAATTAGTTGTTGAAATAAAAGAGGAGGTAGATCTCTCCTGTAGTGCTTCCCATTCCCTAAGATACTGAATATGACCGGCCTTTAATCCTACACTCATTACCTGTGAGTGTAGGAGCAGATTGGGGGGAGAGGGGGGAGGGAGGAAGAAGGGGTGATAAGGGTTCCATGTAGAAGTACTTGTTTTTTTCTGTTCATTTTTGCTAGGTGTAGTTGACTATATGAACAGAATAAGTTGAGTAACTGAGTCCTTTGAATATGAGAAACAGATTTAGTTGGCTGACAGAAGAGATTTTAAGAACAGGATAGTGCCTCTAGAGGTATCATGGCCAAGCAGATATTTTGATCAAGATGCCAAATGTGTGTGCCCACTGGTGGCCATTTCTCTTCTTCTGAGTCCTTTAACCCTCATCCTCTTGTAAACCTTGCACTGCCATACTTCACCCTGGAATTACTCCCACTCTTTGCTTCCTTGTCTACTACACACTGCTGCTGAAGGAAGCTGGAGAAAATTAGGAAACTCAGCTGACTAGGTTCATTACAAATTGATGTTCTATAACCTCATTTGAGCCTTAAGAAAGGATATTCATTTACAACTCACACATCATCTCACTATTCCATTCTTCACTATGGCTCTTCCAAAACTTACACCTCTTCTTTCCTGCTTTCCCCTCCCCTCCTAGCTAAAAACTCTGACCCATATTTTACTGAAAAAAAAGAATTGAGGGGATTCATTAATAACTCTTTTTTCACTCCTCCTCCTCCCACATCACTCAGATGATTCTGTTACTATCTTCATTCTTTTTCTTGCAAAGGCAGACAGCTTACATGCAAAAGTAACCCCATTATAGTTCAGTTCATTTCTATTATTCTCTTTCTCTCATTGATGTATTTACTGGCCACTTCTTCAGTTCCCTCAAAAACCCCTCGCTTGGCTCATTGATCCCAGTTATCTCTTTTTTTTTTTTTTTTGTAGCTAAAATCCACTAGAAGTGGGGACATTTTCAATCATCCTGATCTATGTCTTGTTATTAGACTTTGTTGATTCAGGAGATGTGAGGCAGATTTCTTTGCAGTCCTGTCTCACTTAAATCCAATTCACGTGCAAGTAAAAACATCATCCTATACTGTAACCTATTTAACATGTAAAGGACTGCTTGCCATCTGGGGGAGGGGGTGGAGGGAGGGAGGGGAAAAATCAGAATAGAAGTGAGTGCAAGGGATAATGTTGTAAAAAATTACCTTGGCATGGGTTCTGTCAATAAAAAGTTACTAAAGAAAACAAAATATCATCCTTCTGATGTGCCACTGATCCTCTTCCAGAATAGAAGAGGAACAGCAATCTGTGAGTAGTAGTACCTGCCCTTCTCCTCCTATCTCTCCCTCCCCCAGCACCAAAGTGAGCACTTTCAGTTGAGCAATGCTGCTGTTTCTTCCCTCCTCTTCCTCTTCCTCATCTTTCTTCTCTTGCTACTATTCTTTCCCCTCTTCCCTTCTCTTTCTTTCCCCCTTCTGTTCACCTGAGAAATCATATACTGACATGTCATTTTGATTGCTTAAACGTTGTGAGATATCTTTGAGCTTGGCAACTTTTTTTTTCATCTTCTCTATTTATTTATTTATTTGTACTGTCATTTTCTATGTACACACATGAACAAGGTCATTTAACTCTTTTCAGTCGTCTAGTTTTTTTTTTTTTTAAATAAATAAATAAACCAGGCATTAATAAAGATCATTGGGATTCAAATAGAGCTTCTTGATGATGTCTTTATCACTCTTGTTCTCAATGACTGGACAATAATTGACCTGAGCACAAGCCTCATTTGGTTTTTGATGTTTGTTTGTGCTTGGTTTTTGATGGTTTAAAGTAAATATAAAAAACAATTATTTCTATATTAAAAACACTTGCTGTCCCAGAATGAGTCTTTTGAGATGTTTCACACTCAGAGATATTTTGCAATCCTGTGCCACTGGCCTAACTGCAGTTATTCAAATAAGACAATTTATCCTGACTCTTGGAATTTTCTTTGGTTGTTTGCATGACTCTCTGGCATGCCGACTCTTCCTCTCCCCAGCTTCTAGTTTCCTTCAGCTATCAGTTCAAAATTCTTCCTTCTAATGGAAGTCTTTCTCTGTCCCCTTTAATTCTAGTTTGTATGTAAATAAGTATTTATATGTTGTCTTGCTGATTAGACTGTCAAGTCCTTGAGAATAGGTACCATATTTTACCTTCCTTTATATCCCCAGCCCTTAGAAAAATGTCTAACACATAGCAGATACTTTCCATTGACGGAGTGGATACTACAGTCTTTAGGAAAGATGTCTCATGGCTCACAAGAGACTTCTTGGCTTTAGTAGAGTGTTATCTAACAGATAAATAAGACTGAGCTCTCTCTCACTATGGAATATCATGCCATATGACTCTTCGGAAATTTTAAGGAAATCATTCAATAGACAATTTATAATGTTTACAAGAAAATGACACCGTTGTAGTGTCTCAAGTATCAAAGTGTGGTGGTGCTGGGGGAAATTTTTTTTATGTCTTCTCCTTTTGGGGGGCAAAGCTGAGGACTATTATATTATCTAAGGATTTCCATAATGCTAGGGATATAATATGAGTGGGACATTCAAAGTTCACCCAATACCTGGATATGCTACTTGAGCACCTAACATTATGCTGACACTTTCTGATTGTCTATGTTTGAACAAAGGATTAAAGGATGAGTGAAGAACCTCTATCCTGTGTGTTGTAGAACAGATTGGAGGTATGGTGGTGGAAGAGGCCATTCTTAGGATTATATAGCTAGTGCTAAGAGCACCTCACAAGCCATTTATCCCAACCCCAGTAATATAGATGAGGAAACATCCAGGTACTTAAGTGAGTATCTAGGGAGGTTAGGTAGATAAGTGAGTATCAGAAATGTGACTTAAACCCAGCCCTCTAATTCATTCCAATGTGGCAAACTCCTTGAATAATCATTCTTTGTTACCAGATAATCACAGAGGAGGCAAAAAAGATTTGAAGAATTCTAACTAGACATAATTGCTAGGAGCGTAAATATCATCATCATGCTTTGTTCAAATGTTGAGATGAAATCCAGGTTTGCTAGATATGTAGAAAAAGATAGGATCCCAGGAAGAATCCAAGAGGGGGAAAAGGAAAAATAGGGAGAAATATGAAAGAACTTGGAGGTAATTTTTGGTAATAAGAGAATTGTTTATTGCAAAAAGTGATCATGTGGCAGAGAGAACCAAATCTTAATAGGATCATAATTCAGTTCTCAAGAAACATTTTTTAAGTCCTGGGAAATGAATAAGAGCAACCAGTCTTATCTGAGGTCAATGTGAGCATCTGGAAGAAGAAGGAAACTGAAAAAAGTGAGAAAATGGAGCCCCATGGTCTGATAGTCTTCATTATACCTGGAGGAAATAGAAAAGGGGAGAATGGAAATGTGTGATAGGAAGACAGGGAGTTGATACTGGTGATGAGACATGGGGTATTAACATGGTAACACAACTAAGTCCATGTCTATGACAGGGATATGGAGATTCAGTCTTTGTGACAGGAGGAGGGTAGGGAAAATAAATGATTTTTATAGGAGGAGTGCTAATCAGTAAATGGTACAAGTATATCAATTACAAGTCTAGAATCAAGTAACTGCTAGTAATGGTCTGGGGTAATTTTCCTTGAAGACAGAAGAAGGTATTGAAAAAGACACAGATAAGTTGCTTCTCTGAGTTAAATGCAAATAACTCTGACTTGAATCTGGATCAAGATCAGCTTCCTTCTTTGTAGAAGGATGTCTGTGTCTCTTCATACATGTTTCCAACAAAGAGCAAGGGAGCAAGTCTGGCCCCAGAGATTCAAGCAGAGATGGTGTATGAAACTTGAGGGAAGGAAGGAAGCATCCTTAACCAGTCTCAGGAGCATTGACCAATATGAGCCTAGGGAGAAGAGGACATTCCTTGGGGAGAGTGAATCCTTTGGGGGAGGGTGACAACACATCTACCTTAAGTTCAATTCCCCAGGAATCAGAAATGTAAACTGGGATAGAGACAAGAATTTATTGGGAGAAATAGAGATAAGTCGTGTTCTACACAATGGTCCCACTGTATGTGTTGGAGTCGGGGTGATGGTCAAGGCTTTGTCTGTTAGAGAGAAGCTGTCTTTCTTCTCAAGACCATATAATTAGGTTCAGATATCGCCAAATGGGCATGATATACTTTCTTCCTTTCTAGGAGAGGGTGACTTACTATCCATATCTTTTCTGTGTATTTATGGGAAGGGAGTTGTTTCCTTCCTAAGAGAGAATGTGCCCTGTCTGGGGAAGGTAGATACTCTATCCTCTCCTTCTTAGGTAGAAAAGAGCTACGACATGATAGATCCTGTGTCTGGGCCTCTCCCTTCAGGCTAGCCTCTTGATGCTGCCTCTCCCTCTTGTGGATCTTTGATCATGGGTGTTGTTAGAAACCAGAGAACAGACCTAATCTCAAAGGTGAAAAGTACCCCCCTTTGATCCAGCAGTGCTACTACTGGGCTTATACCCCAAAGAAATACTAAAGAAGAGAAAGGGACCTGTATGTGCCAAAATGTTTGTGGCAGTCCTGTTTGTAGTGGCTAGAAACTGGAAATTGAATGGATGCTCATCAATTGGAGGATGGTTGAATAAATTGTGGCATATAAATGTTATGGAATATTATTGTTCTGTAAGGAATGACCAGCAAGATGAATACAGAGAGGACTGGCGAGACTTACATGAACTGATGCTGAGTGAAATGAGCAGAACCAGGAGATCATTATATACCTCAACAACAATACTGTTTGAGGATGTATTCTGATGGAAGTGGATCTCTTCGATAAAGAGAGCTAATTCAGTTTCAATAGATCAAAGATGGACAGAAGCAGCTACACCCAAGGAAAGAACACTGGGAAATGAATATAAACTGCTTGCATTTTTGTTTTTCCGGGTTATTTATACCTTCTGAATGCAATTCTCCCTGTGCAACAAGAGAACTGTTCGGTTCTACACATATATATTGTATCCATGATATACTGTAACCTATTCAACATGTAAAGGACTGCTTGCCATCTGGGAGAAGGGGTGGAGGGAGGGAGGGGAAAAATCGGAACAGAAGTGAATGCACGGAATAATGCTGTAAAAAATTATCCTGGTATGGGTTCTATCAATAAAAAGTTATTTAAAAAAAAGTTAGGGAAATAGAGATTCAGAACCATCTATATAAAAGTGATCACTGAATTCCTTAAAAAAAAAAAAAAAAAGGATAAATGTTGAAAACTATCTTTAGGGGCAGCTAGGTAGTGCAGTGGTTAGAGCTCCTGAAGTCAGGCGGATCTCAGTTCAAATCTGACCTCAGACACTTAACACTTTCCAGCTGTGTGACCCTAGGCAAGTCACTTAACCCCAATGGCCTCAGCAAAAAACAAAAAGAAAAAAAATAAGACTATCTTTACATGTATTTTGAAAATAAAATGTTATTGTTTTTAAACATTCAGGCCCTCATCTCCTGAGTCTGCTTAGTCCCCTATTCCTGAAGTGCTTTCAACTTGCAAATTCCTTCAGCTCTGTTTTGGTCCTGAGTCTTTGTGTCCATTCAAAAGCCTGAAGCATTTCAACGTCTATTAGAGACATGACCAGAGTTTGTATTTTGAGTCTATTTGAATATGATATCATGTGCCCCGGGATGTCATAAAGAGAAGAATTTAATAGTCATTCTTTCTCAAATAATAATAGTAATAAACTTTTTGTACAACAATTAAAAGTTGCAAAACATTTTATAGACATGATTTCAAGTAAATCTTTTTTGAAACAGACCTTTTATGAAGTTTTTCCAAAATTTCCTCTGCTGGAAATGTGTTACACTCCATATATTTGAGGTTCCTAATACTCCAAAATCTGTTCATAGGCTGGATGTGGTATTGATCTGAGGGAAAGCAGGAACGGATCAGACAAAGCCCCGTGCACTCTCCGCCGTCCTGACTCTGCTCCCCTCAAGTAAATCACACAGAATTCCGAGTTGCAGACATCTCATTATCTCCGTTTCAAAACCGAATTCAGTAATCATCAAAGACTTGAAGAACTTTTCCCACACTCACAGAGAGTCAGCTGCAGGACAGGAGCCCGTGTTTCCTGGATTCCAAGGTTCTATCCGCCCCTCCTGTGTTCTCCGCTCCCGGCTATTCCCGCCTCTGCCCCACATTCTCACACACACCCCTCCCCTAGCAGACGCCTGGACCTCCCCGGGAGCCCTCTTCCAAGGCTCAGGCTTTCTGGTCCATTTCCCTCAATGAAGTACTGGGGAAAGGGCAGATGCGGGCGTGGGGCATCACAGCACTGAGCGTCCCGAAGGGACCTTGGAGATGCTTAAGTCCAACATCCCTCCCGAAACACTCGCACCTGGCTCGCCATCCCTCTCCCCCTTCCCCCAGTCCGCCCATCTTATCATAGGAAAAACCCGCCCAAAGCCAGGAGACTTAGGGATGTCTGGGACATTGCCTACCTCGGCATCTATGGGAGAGATCCCAGAGTTCTGTCTGAAAGTGAAAGCTCAACTAAGCTACAGAAAGTCAATGACTGTGAAATGGCAGAAGCCCATTGGGTAGGGGCGGGACAGATGACAAACCTTGGTCACTGTCACCCAGGAGGTGGCGCTCTAGAGCAATATCTGGGCACAGAACATGTGAACTGTCTGCAGATGGACTGGACTGGAAGCAGTTCTGTTGTATTAAAAAAAAAAAAAAAAGGTGATGTGGAATCAAAAGCTATTGGGAAGGGAAAGTGAGACTCAAGATAAAGGCTGTACAAGGCAGCATTAGGGACAGTCTCTGACAAAACCTTAAACTGGGGGTGTCTGCCGCCGCGGGTTCTTCTTCTGTCTGTTCCTTGTGGTCCCTCCGTCCTGTCTGTGCCCAATGTGGCTTTGTTGGTGACAGGCTGCAATTAACTAGAGCGGAGGAACAAACCGCATGGAAACCGATCACAGGATCCCGGGGGGGAGGGGAAGGCACCCACTCACTGAAAAGGTGCGCTGCTCATCCCGAGCATCCAGTTTCAAGACAAGACAACAAGCATGTATTAGGGGCTTTCTATAGGAAGGGCTTGGTTTTCAGCAATGGGAGACAGAGTAGAGGGGGAGAGACAGAGACACGCAGGGAAGGGGAAACAGACAGACAGACAGACAGACAGACAGACAGACAGACAGAGATAGAGACCTAGTAAGAGGAAGAGACACGGAGAGAAACATAGATTCGGAGACCCAGAGAGAGAGAGAGAGACAGAATTATGATTACAATAGGATAAGTGGATGGGGAAGGTCAAGCCGTACAATGAAGGACTGGAGAGACAAATCTCAATCGGTGGAAGCAGGAAAGGCTTCTGGGAAGCAGGGATGACTGAGCTGAGCTGAATATTAGGAAGATAAGCAATGACCATTTTCAAACTGCAACAATGCAAACTATACGTTTATGGAGTTTCATCAAATGATGGAGTAATTGAGGACTCTACAAATCTTAAAGCACTTTATAAACGTTGGCTATTTGAAGGAACAAGGTATTGGCATGAATAGATATGATGTGGGACCCGGAGTCAGGAAGTCCTGGAGAGCAATTCGGAAATATAATTGGCTTAGGAAAATCACATCATATGCCCTGATCAGCTTGTCATAGATGTATATGACTTAAATATCAAAGAGCATGTCATTAAAATACTCATCAGGAATCCTTCCCAGTAATAGGTTAGAGAGGAGGTGGGAATGAGAGAAAGAGAGACTAAGTCAGTTGGTCAGAGAGGATGATGCTAATCACCAAAGAAAAGATAAATAATCTTTGTTACATGTAACTGAAATTGTGTTGTGTGAATACAATGAACATCACCAGGATTAAAAAAGAAGCTTCAACTGGGGAGAATTTGCATCATGTTATCTCTTTTCTAAGGATATGATAGTCATATGTATAGGGAACCAATAGAAGTAGGAGAGACTAAGAACCATTTCCTGATGGATAATTGGTCAGTGAATATGAGCAAAAGAATGGTAAATGACTAAACACCACTAACATTTGCAGCAGATAAATTTCCCCTAGTAACTTGGCAAAGATGACAAAAGTTAGGAATGTTCAATGTTTCAGCAGCTGTGAAGAGATAGTCACACTTAGGCTCTGCTGGTGGATCTGCAAACTGGTCCAGGTATTCTGGGAAACAACTTGAAATAATGTTAAGAAAATGATTAAAATATCTATAGCTTTAACAGCGATTCCAGTGCTAGGGAAAATATAAAGGCAAAGACGGGAATATAATATTCCAAGATATTTACAGCAGTATCCTGTAGGAGAAAAGAACTGGAAATAAAGCAGATGCCAAATGATCTGGCTAAAAAAATGCTACACATGAAAATGGAATATTACTATGTTTTAAGAAATAGTATATAGGAAGCATACAGAGAAGCATAACAAGAAATATAGATTGTTGCGAAGTGAGTTAAGCTGAACTGAAAAAACTATACATACAATGAAAACAGTAATAGAAAAGGAAACCAACAACAATAAACAATTCTTGTTTAATATTATTGATGTAAATTGGTGTAAAAGAATAGATGATAATGTATTTCTCAAAGAACATGCTGTTGTATCTATTGGAAAATTTGGTTAATTTGCTAGTTACTTTTGTTATGTTATTTTCTTTCTTTTTCTTATCACTTGTTGCAGAGGATGTCTTACTAGACAGAAAAAAAAATATGAAGTGGGAAATTAAGGTGATATAAAATCAAAAGATAACAATTTTTAAAATTAATGGTATAATTTTATTATTATTTGCCTTAGACACTAAAATATATTTTCCCCTTTTTTCAAGTGGTTCATAAATCCTATTTGTTACTGTATTTATTGAAAAAATCTAGACAGTATTATTTTCTGTTTTATGGAATTCATGTTTTTGATTTTGTTTTACATCTCTTGGGAAAACTATGATTCTTAAGTTATGTTTGCATATCAGGGCCACTAGGTAGTACACTGGATAAAGTTGTAGAACTGGATTCTGGAATATGATAGTAGTGCTCAGCTAAGTACTTGAAGGTCTACCATGCTGAAAATGGATTAGTTTCTTTACTATGTAGATTCAATAGGTGGACATTACTTAGAATCACATTTAGGGCTAATGTGAAGAAAAGCCCTCTATCAATTAGAGAAGCCCCAGAAAGGGGATGAACTGCCTCAAGGACTGATTGAAGTCATTGAAGCCATCGAGCAGAGGCTGGATGGATGTTTGTCAGGCACACTAGACTTTGTATTTTGTTTTCAAGGACAGATTGTACCATATCACAAAATTACACAATATTAGAGTGAGCAGGACATTCAGAGATCACCTAATGGATTTATGAAAAAAAAACATTCTTATTACTGTATACACAATTTTTATTAAGTTTTCTCTTGCATCAAGCTGATATTTGCTTCGTTGTGGCATTCACTTCCTTTTTCTTAATACTATATGATAGGGTCAGATGGAATAAGCCTAATCTCATTGAAGTCTCTTCTAACTCTGTGATTCTATGATTCAAGAACAGTAATAGTAACAACTGATTAGGAACAATTATTTTAAAAATTTCTTGTTATATATTAAATTTTTTAATACTTACTTTTTTGAATTCTCAATCTTCTAACTACATGGAATGCAAGTTTTCAAAACTTAATTATCAAGTGGAAGACATCAGAATCATGTGGGAACAAGACAAAATCTATATAATTCCCATCATCCTCTCTGCTATCAGAGGTGTCCTGACACAATCTTCAGTGAACCTATAGAAAACACAGTTTAGATGCAATAGTTCTATTACACTACAAAAATAAACCATATTAATCATCTGTGTAATAAGTGAAAGAAATCTGGTTAGCCCTGTAGTATAAGGTGTTAAATGAGAGACCTGACTCTCATGGGCCCATTCTCTCTTCACTGCAGATAATGAGTAAAGGTGATAAAGAATCTAGTCAGTAACAAAAAAGATCTTCAAAAAGCACCAGACAACAGGGATCAATCAAGTCAGGTTTCAGAGTGTATTTGTGACCCATGTCAGTAGTAATCTCACAGTACCATATCCTACCACATTACCACTGGAATTGGTAAGGCAGAAAACTTTTTAAAAAGGAGGTAAAGAGTAGGGATGGAGAACAAAAAGGGACTGTGAACATATCCTAGAGGGAAATATGAGACCTCTCATTCCTCAGGATATATCCCAAGACCTGTTCAGAGTTCTGATTCTTTTTGCTGAGAAGGATGAAGGGAGGAAACAGAGATTTAACATGGATTTAT
This sequence comes from Antechinus flavipes, assembly GCF_016432865.1. Classification (NCBI taxonomy): domain Eukaryota; kingdom Metazoa; phylum Chordata; class Mammalia; order Dasyuromorphia; family Dasyuridae; genus Antechinus; species Antechinus flavipes. The sequence goes on from NC_067398.1 coordinate 651,163,976, forward strand.
AGGTCCTGAGGCAAATTCCCAGGGGCATGAAAAAGGTAGGGGCATGAAGGATGTGTTGCTTAGAGATCAAGTCAAGGGTATAGCTACCCTATACATTGTTGACAAAAATTGGAAATGGAAGCATGAATTCTGATGTTAGCAGTTTCCTTGAGGTAGGGGAAGAGAAGTAAAATCTCTTCCCCTTTGGGAAATTTCCATAGGGAAGGAGCATGTCTACCATGAAGGTTTGGGGCTGAAGGTATGGAGACATTGTGGAATAGAAGAAAAAAAAGGACAGAAAGGGGGAAACAACACCCCTCCCATCCAGGGAACTATGTAGGAATAAGGGTCTTTGTCCAGATTGTTAGGTGCTAATTCTAGCTTTACACAGAAAGAAGGAAAGAAAGAGTGAGCAGTAAGAAGAGAAGGAAATTGGTAAGGCAGAAAACTTTTTAAAAAGGAGGTAAAGAGTAGGGATGGAGAACAAAAAGGGACTGTGAACTTATTTTTTTTTTAATCATAGTCCACATCTTCTTCCATAGATGACTTCAGGTCATGTACTGAGCCTCTTGAATTACTTTTTTCCTTGGGTCATCTTTTTTTCCCATTATTTCATTTTTGGTTGTCTCCCCCTTGTGACCATTCACTCATTACCTCCGAAGTGGAACTTCAGTGACTCTGAATGACTTCTTCTTCAGGGCAGTCTGGCCATTTGAGACTGATTTCCGCTCTTGGAAAGACAAATATCCAGGGAGAATTTTTCAAATTATTATTCCTAAAAGGGTGAGGAATATCAGCATGAAGCTCCAAGCAAGTCAATCCATCCAATCCTTCTTGAGAATAATGCCTGCAGAGTAGACCAAACTTATTACCTCTCAGAGATTGCTCCAACATAAACTATTTAATTTCCTTTTCCTTCTATAGAATGGCTAGAACCACATGTCTGTTCTTCCACCTCCAGTCCCAGCTTTCAGTTGTCTTTGTTTCACCCCTCTATATAAACTGATACATCAAATTGTACACAACCTGTTCTATCCTTAGGAAGCCTCCTCTCTCTCCACCACCAAATTCCTCATGAGATATCTGGCTCACTATCTGGATGATACTTGGGGTTAGGGCTGTGTAGAGATTGAAGTGGGGATAGAATGAGGATGGGTAGTTGATACCCAATGACTATTTCATGAGAACTTCTCTTCAATATTATCCACTTACCCTTCCCCAATTGTGGCCCCCAGGTCCCCATTACCATGACAACTGTATATTTCTCATAATTAAAAATATAAACACTCACTTCTGTTGAAAAGTCACTGCCAGTATCCTGATCAACTGATGTAAAGGGCTGAAACTATGAAAAGGTATAATTGGATCAATGAGCACTTAAGGCTAATTACCTATTTGATGTGAGACAATGACTCTATTAGCATATATTTGGATAAATGGCTCTTCTCAACATTGGTATTTGCTGAATATTTGGTGTCAAGATAATCGTGGGCAAGGATGGAGGGTGGAGGGAGAAAGGGCACAGAGTGACTTGGTGGCAGGATGAGGAGCAGAGAAGTTGGTGAGTCTGGACTCCTAATCCAGGATTCTGCTTGGCAGTTTCTTCCACTTCTCTCCCTAAAGACTAAGGACTATCATTCATCCTGACTGGTTGACCCTGAAGCTGTTCAGGGAGCTAGTCCACACTTAACAATTGGCACCCACCATGAACCAAGGATCCTAATTTCACTGAAGAATTCCCTGTAACTAGGAAATAGGATGAGTATTTTAATAGACAAATAGGGAACTCACTTTGTTAAGAGCTAAACTAGTAATTTCTGTTTTTTTGCTGAAATGGGGCAGACATTAGGAAAAGATGTACCCCCACCCCCACCCCCAACTCCAACCCCACCCTGAGGGAGATCTCCAGGAAACATACTCAGACTGATAAAGAGGACAGGTTTGATTGTAACATGGGAGCAGATTGATGGACTCATGGATACATCAGAATGTTATGTCCCTTGGTTCTTCAAGGAAGAAGAAATAGAGGCAGATAATTGGAAACTAGTAGAAGATCAACTGTGTGAATATTACAGTGATAAAGGTCCTGATTCAATTTCTGAGGAAACATTCTATATGTACAGCATAATACAATTGGCCTTAAAAATCCCATAAGTTCTAGAAAAAAGAAAAGTTTTAAGAACAGCCAGATGAGGAGGAGAAAGAGGAAGAGAAGGGAGAAGATAATAGAAATCTCAGCAGAGGGCATGGGGAGTTAAGTGAGCTTAAAGACTGTGATTCTTGCTCTCACAGCCCAGCTTCAACTCTGCCTACACTCGAGCAGGGTCTTGACCCTCCTCCATCAACTTCACCTTCTAGGATGGAGGGAGGAGGAGTAATGGGAGGGACAGTGATACCACCAGCACCTTCCCCCCACAATTACCCCCTCCTATGACTACATTACAAAAGGCATTACTTAAAGCCACAGAAGAAGGAAAGAATACAGCTTATTTGAGAATAGAAATGTATCCTGTGATTAAACAGCTTAACTCTACAGGTCAAGAAAGTAGAAGATATGCTCCTTTGGATATAGAAATCCTCAAAGACCTAAAAAAAAAGTTTGCACTCTTTATGGTTCTACATCATCTTTTGTTAAGATGGTATTACAGAATTTGGCTTATGAAATTTTAATCCCTAGTGATTGGAAAGCTATAGCAAGGACATGCTTAGAACCTGGACAAAACTTGTGGGTTTCAGAGCATAGTGAACTCTGTAGGATACAAGCCAATGAAATTGGCAAACTGGAGTTAATCCTCCAATCACCTGTGACCAACTAACAGGTGTAGATTCTTATGCAGACATTTCAGTACAGATTAATTACCCCATAGCAGCAGATGAGCAAATTGCTACTGCTGCTATAAAAGCATGGGGTTTTATCCCAGGTGAACAGGACAGAAGAGAGGACTTCATGAAAATTGCACAAGGGCCAAATGAACCCTTTGCTGATTTTGTGGGATGTTTGCAGACAGTTGTCATACGAACTACTAATGAAAATGCAGTAACAGACATTATGATAAGGCAACTTGCTAAAGAAAATGCTAATGATGTTTGTAGAAGAATTATACTAGGACTGCGCAAAGATGTTCCTTTAGAGGAGCTCATAAGACACTGTGCCACAATGGGCACAAATGCCTTTTATAGCCAGGCTATGATACAGACTTCCCAAGTTTCAAACATGGGAAGACAGGGTCCCTTTTGGCAAGGGACTTCCAGAGAGACTCATCAATGCCTTCAATGGGGTAAAGTAGTGTATGGATGGAGAGATAAAGTGAAGAACTTCCAGGAATGTTTAAATTCTTTTTCTGTATTTTATTATTCGTTATTTTTATGTCTCTGTGATTGCATAAGTATGTTGTGTGTTAGCCAATTTTACTTAAACTTTCGATATATTTACTAAAAATAGAATAAAAAACTAGGACCTGGATTAGTTAAACCTTGGGCACAAAAAAGTCATAGCAAAGAATGGTTCTTGCTTTAATATACAAGCTACTGGTGATAGCCACAAAAGGGTGAGTAGGGGAATGCTAGAAATTTATTTTTTTAATTTAATTTTATTTTATAATAACTTTATATTGACAGAATCCATGCCAGGTAAATTTTTTACAACATTATCCCTTGCACTCATTTCTGTTCCGATTTTTCCCCTCCCTCCCTCCACTCCCTCCCCTAGATGGCAAGTAGTCCTATATATGTTAGATATGTTACAGTATATCCTAGATACAATATATGTTTGCAGAACTAAACAGTTCTCTTGTTGTACAGGGAGAATTGGATCCAGAAGGTAAAAATAACCTGGGAAGAAAAACAAAAATGCAGATAGTTCACATTCGTTTCCCAGTGTTCTTTCTTTGGGTTTATCTGCTTCTGTCCATCATTTATCAATTGAAACTCAGTTAGGTCTCTTTGTCAAAGAAATCCACTTCCATCAGAATACATCCTCATACAATATCGTTGTGGAAGTGTATAATGATCTCCTGGTTCTGCTCATTTCATTTAGCATCAGTTCATGTAAGTCTCGCCAGTCCTCTCTGTATTCATCCTGCTGGTCATTTCTTACAGAACAATAATGGAATGCTAGAAATTAAAAAAAAAAAAAAAAACATAAAGTGAGATGGTGAAAAGCAATAAGAATAGATGAATTTGAAAAGTTTGTCCTACAGGGTATCACCAGGAATGAATCTTGATGGAAACAAGGAGTTCTAAGACTAGAAGATTAGAAGTTTAGGAGGGGGAAGAGTAGTTACAGGTTTGGAGAGAAGGTAATGACTTACATTTCAGATTAACCCAGTTTGAGATACATCCAAGATATCTATGTAAAAACGTACTTTAGGTAAATTTTGGTAATCTCTGGAGCCTGAATTTAGGAAAAAAGATCAAGGTTAAAGTATATAAAGAGTACTTTGCAAAGAGAGGCTACTTGAGCACAGTGGATTTGATGAAATCATCCAGAAAGAGGTGGCAGAAAGAGAAGAAATCACCATATCAATTTAAGTCTATCTGGGACTCACTACTTATTAGATGAACTTTCCTTATCTGCAAAAAGAGGATAATAATGTTTGTATTAATTCATCAAAAGGTTATTTTTGGAAAAAATGCTTTGGAATCTTGAAACCCTGTAGAAATCTAAGACATTAGATTTGATATTATCATTATCTCAGATTGGAGCTTGGAAATCTGCAAGATTCTACACAATCATGAGAAAAAGTTCATAAGTACTTATGATAGTGAGAATTTGACTTGTGGACAACCCAAATGAACCTTGCCTTTTAAAAGCATTAATGAACATGATGACATTGCCCCCAAGTGGCGGTACTGAGGAAGCACCTAGTAATTGCTGGAACCAAATATATGGTATTAAGAAAATTGACAAGAATTACATGGTCTTTGAGCTAGATGTGACCTTTGAGATCATCTACTTCAAAACATTCAGAGTCAGTGAATGGTATTTCTAGGACTTGAGCCCAGATGTTTTGTCTCCTCCTTTATTTAGTCACTACACCATACTACTTTTGTGGGAAGAGGTTTACATATTTATTTATTAGGCACTATAGAGTATAGATCCTAGAGAGAAGCAAAACAGAGAGATTCAGGATTCTTGGACTAGTAAGAAGGCAGATGAGATTCAATTTTATGCTGACAGCAACAACCCAAAGTGCTTCTACAATGCTCTGAAGACTATTTATGGTCTAAAGACGTGTGGATCATCTTAGTTACTTAGTGGTGATGGAGCTGCACTGACGAGTGATAAGGACACAATCTGGAGAAGTGGGCTGAACATTTCCATGGTGTTCTTAATAGATCCTTATCAACCAATGCCACAGCTACAAGATTTGAATTCTGTGGTTAATTTAATTTATCCTGGCAATATACTTTCCAGGGATGTCTATATAGAAGATGAAGTTGATGCATACAGAATTAGTTCAGTGATTGCAGACTCCAAAAGAAAGTGTGGGAGAGTAGAGGTGATAGGCTGCATACCAAACTGAAAATCTGCATAGCCATTGTGCTAACTTTATTATCGTATGGCTGTGAAATCTGGGTGATCTATCAGTGCCATGCCAGAAAATTAATCTGCTTCCATTTGAATTGTCTTAGGACGATTCTGAAGATCACCTGGCATGATGAGAAACAGGAACTGAGGTATCTCTTGAGCTGAACTGCCTGGCATTCAAAATCTATGGCAGGGAGCACAACTCTGATGGACTTACCACATATCACTGCAAATGCCAAGAATAAACCTAAGTAAGAAACTATTATTTTATTAAAGCTTTTTATTTTTCAAAATATATTCATGGATAATTCTGCAACATTAGCCCTTGCAAAACATTATGTTCCACTTTCCCCCCACTTCTCTCATCCCCTACCCAAGATGGTAAGTAGTACAATATATGTTAAACATGGTGGAGATATGTTAAATCTAATAAATGCATACAGATTTATACAATTATCTTTCTGTGCAAAAAATCAAATCAAACCAGAAAAAAATGATGAAGAAAATTCTAGCCAACAACTACAAAATGAGTGAGAATATTATGTTGTAACCCACACTCAATTACCACAGTCCTCTCTCCAGATGTAGATGTCTCTTTGGATCACAAGACCATTGGAACTGTTCTGAATCATCTCATTGTTGCAGAGAGCCACATCCATTAGAACAAATCATCATAAAATATTGCTTTTGCTGTGTACAATGATCTTCTGGTTCTGCTCATTTCACTTAGCATCAGTTCATGTAAGTCTCTCCAGGACTCTCTGAAATCATCCTGCTGGTCATTTCTTATAGAACAATAATATTCCATAGCATTGAAATACATAATTTATTCAGTCATTCTCCAACCAATGGGTATCCACTCAGTTTCCAGTTTCTTGCCACTACACAAAGGGCTGCCACAAACATTTTTGTACATGTGGTTTCCTTTCCCACCTTTAAGGTGTGTAATGGGCTGAGGCTTGATTTGAACTCAGGTCTTCCTGACTTCAGGGCTGGTGCTCTACCCACTGAGCCATCTCCTTCCCCTTCCTTTTCCACTCCCCTGCCTCCACCCACCAAAATCGTCATTTCCTATACAACACATCAGGACTTGCACAAAGAGTGGGCGGGGGCCATTCTTTCTCCAAGATTATATATTAATAGAGTATGGTCCAATTACTATTTAGCCTCATGTGCTTGGGACCTCAGTGCATCAACTCAAGCCTCAGCCCATTACATCTCCCGCTTTCTTTTGTTTTAGAACACAGGTGATCATGCCATTCCTGACTCCTCAGGGAGGTCAGAGCCCCCAAAGGGAGGTGATCACATCCTCCCTGACTTCTCAGGAAAAGAGGTGAAAGCACCGAAAAGGAGGTGAACACGACCCCCCTGACTTCTCAGGAAGGGAGGTGAAAGCACTAAAAAGGAGATAATCATGCCCTCCCTGCCATCTCAGGAAGGGAGATGAAAAGCACCAAAGGGAAGTGGGGATTGCTAGCAGGTTTCTGGGCTCAAGGGTCTTATTATGCACAAACCCATCAGCATGGGAAGTATTACATAAGCACATAGCAACAACGCAGAGGCTATTAGTGATGACTCTCCCCACAGTCAGTGCAGGCTTGATGAGGTGTAACAAACATGAATTATTCACCCAATTAACGGTATAACAAACAATATAAATCAACATTGTGTTGTAAAAGATTGCCAGAAGTCCTAGAAGGAGAGTATGTAACCAGCAGTCATATATACACCTTCTTCAGCAGCCAAGAGATAGTCCAAAACCAATCTATTATCCATTGCTTCACATGTCAGGGAATCCAATGATCCCCCCAAGTTTTTGAAGTCCAGCAAAAGTCTTTTTATGTCTTAGGGAATCCAATGATTCCAGCAGATTTTGAAGTCCTGTGACAGTCTTATCATTTCTCAGAAAATCCAATGATTCCTGAGGGCTTTCAAGTCTTAAGTCTCAAAGAATCCAATGATTCCTGAGGGATTTAAAGTCCTACAACAATCTAATGTCTCAGAGAATCCAATGATTTCTGAAGGTTTTGAAGTCCAATGATTTTCTATGTCCATAAGTCAAACGCCATAACTGCCACACTCTTTCAATGGTGAGCACAATCAGCTACAGAACCACCCGATGTTTCTTGGGTCTTCTCCTTCGTTTCAAGGATCTGCTCCGTCTCTCTGTGATGGACAAGGCAAATATGGCTTGTTGGCATCCATCTGATTCCTTCTCCATCTGTAGAGATACAAGCAAACCCTCTCCCCCAAGCAGTTAGCCTATCTGGTCCCTTCCATTCACCACTTTCTGGGTCTCTCCACATTACCTGGCGATTATCTAAAGATAGTGGAGCTGCTCGCACTGGACACTGCCCTTCCAGTGGGTTATAAAACCTGTCTGCCAGAGCCAGTGCATCTTTGTCAAAAATCAAGAAGTTAATAATATAAAGAGCTAGATTTGTTTATTTATTTATTTAATTTTAATAACTTTTTATTGATAGAACCCATGCCAGGGTAATTTTTTACAGCATTATCCCTTGCATTCACTTCTGTTCCGATTTTTCCCCTCCCTCCCTCTACCTCCCTTCCCCCAGATGGCAAGCAGTCCTTTACATGTTGAATGGGTTGCAGTATATCCTAGATACAATATATGTGTGCAGAACCGAACAGTTTTCTTGTTGCACAGGGAGAATTGAATTCAGAAGGTATAAATAACCCGGGAAGAAAAACAAAAATGCAAGCAGTTTATATTCATTTCCCAGTGTTCTTTCTCTGGGTGTAGCTGCTTCTCTCCATCTTTGATCAATTAAGGAAAGAGCTAGATTTAGAAGCTCTCTAGGGTTACCTGTGGCTCCCCCTTTCTTTTGTTTTTGGAGCAGCGTTTTAATGTCTCTGTTTCTCCTCTCTACTATTGCCTGTCCTTGAGGATTAAAGGGTATGCCAGTGGTGTGTAAAATCTTATACTGTGCACAAAAGTGTGCAAAATGTTTGGAGGTGTATGCAGGACCATTGTCTGCTTTTATTGCTTGTGGCACTCTCATAATGGCAAATGCTTGCGTGAGGAATTCAGTGACCATTCGGGCTGTCTCTTTTGCTGCTGGTATGGCAAAAGTGAATCCTGAAAGGGTGTCTACCACAACATGGATAAAAGACAGACGACTGAAAGATTTATAATGGGTCACATCCATTTGCCAGATTTCATTGGGTCTCAAACCACGAGGGTTCTTCCCTGGAGGCAGTGTAGGAGCGTGGAAAGGAAGGCAAGCTGTACAGCTTTTTACTATGCTCCTAGCTTCCTCTTTTGTAATCCCAAATTGTAAACGCAAAGCTTGAGCAGCCTGATGGTATTTAGAATGGGATTCCTGGGCCTCCTGAAATAAAGGCGTACTGGCTAACATAGTTAAAAGGCTATCTGCCTTTGAATTCCCATCAAAAATAGGCCTGGGAGTCCATTATGTGAGTGGACATGCAAGATATAAATCTTACCTGGATGTTTTCTCACTTGCTCCTGAAGTTCCTTAAAGAGCTGATATATATTAGAAGCTGCAAATTTTATTTGGGCTGTGGCAATTCTTTGTACCACACCTAATGAATAGGCTGAATCAGATATTATATTTATGTCGCCTGGGTAATAAGTGAGAGCTAACATAATGGCATATAATTTGTTTTGCTGAGTGGACTGAAAAGGAGTTCTGACTACTATCTTTATCGTTAAGTCATGAGAGTATACAGCACAAATATTGTGTTTGGACGCATCTGTAAAGATAGTTAGTCCTTTAAGAGGAACATTAGAAACTTTTTCTTCAAGAATCCATCGCCAATTATGTAAAAGTCTGGTTGTCTTTAATGGAGACCTATGTGTAAAATTTGGAGCCATGGCTAATAAAATTTGCCACTCTGGGATGGTCTCACAACACACATTAATTTGTGTATTGGTGTAAAAGGTGTATATCTTATCAGGTCTTGCCCCAGATAATTGTACTGCTCACTTAATGGCCTTTAACAAAATTCTAGCCACAATCACTGAGTAAGGAGTAAGGCTTTGTTCTGGTTGTGCCGGGAGGTTCACCCACTCTATCACACTGTCTCCTTGATGAAGGACTGCTGTGGATGCCTCTTGTGTGGCAAAAACTGATATTTCCAGGGGGTTTTGAGTGACTCTTTCAACCACATTGGATAAAGCCAGTTCAACTTCTCTCAAAGCCTCTTGAGCTTCTTTTGTAAGCTGGCGTGGTGAATTTAAAACACTGTCTCCCCTTAAAATATCATATAATGGTTGTAACTGATAGGTAGTCAAGCCTAACACTGGTAACATCCATTGGATATCTCCTATCAATTTCTGAAAATCATTTAAGGTGTTTAGCTTCTCTGTTCTTAAGGACAGTTTTTGTACTGTGAGCACCTTAGGGTATACTTCATATCCTAAATATTGAAAAGGAGCATGTCTTTGAATTTTCTCTTCAGCTATGTATAATTTGTAGTATCTTAGTGTTTCTATCGTCTTTTGTAGACATGCTTCTAGCATTTGTTCCTCAGGTGCACATCCCAATATATCATCCATATAATGTAATAGCATAACTTTTGGAAATGCTTTTCTTATTGTAGCAAGAGCAGCAGCAACATACATTTGACACATAGTGGGGCTGTTTTTCATTCCCTGTGGCAAAACTATCCATTCATATCTTTTATAAGGCTCAGCTAAGTTAACGCTGGGCACTGAAAAGGCAAATCTTTTCATATCCTCCTTATCCAAAGGGATAGAATAGAAACAATCCTTAATATCGATGACACAAAGACGCCACTCTCTAGGCAATTGAGTAGGAGATGGAAGCCTAGGCTGAAGAGTTCCCATAGTTTCCATCTGTTCATTCACTTTTCTTAAATCAGTGAGCATCCTCCATTTTCCCAATTTTTTTTTTTTTTACAACGAACACTGGGGAATTCCAAGGACTTAGAGAAGGTTGTAAATGCCCTTGTTCAAGCTGCTCCTGTACTATATCTAATAAGGCCTGAATTTTGTTGCTACTTAAGGGCCACTGTTCTATCCACACTGGTGTATCAGTTTTCCATTGGATAGGAACAGGTGAAAGTGTTGGCAGGCCTTCAACAGCAGCCCTGCTTAAAAAACCAAAGTACTCATTTTAAACTCTAATTGTTGTAAAACATCTCTTCCCCACAGATTGATGGGGATTTTTTCAACTATAAAAGGAGTAAAAACTCCTATTTTGCCTTCAAAAGTCCATCTCATAGGGGCAGCACTAACTTCAGCTGCTATTGATCCTCCTACTCCAGACATATAGGTGTCTGCTTTAATCTTTGGCCAGTGACTGGGCCAACTGGCATCTCTAATCACTGTACGATCTGCACCTGTGTCTACCAATCCTTCCAATAGTAGGCCATTTATATAGATTGTGAGCATAGGTCGGTCAGCTGTTACAGCTGTTGTCCAGTATATTTCTGGATTTTGTGGTCTGGAGCCAGAATCTAGGTGACTATCACCAGGTTGCTTATTAGGATTCTGTATGAGTAAACCTGATGCTACTACTTCTCCTGGATGATAAGTCACACACTATCTACCTGTATTAGTGACTGGGATATTATCTACACATTCCCCAGTTTCCCACATCAGTGTGTGGATGGACACTGTTTTGTATGTATGAAATGGTCAAGCCTACTATGCTTGGAGGTAAGGGATCCATAGGCTGAAGAGGAACAGATTTCACCTCTCCAGGGAGTATCTCAGTTGTCCCAGCTGCATACAGCTCTATTCTCCCTAATTGTAATTCCTTTCTGCCATCAAGTTGCTTCCTGGCTGGTTGGCTGTGTAATCCCCTTCTCCCATCATATGGCTTTCTGGCTGATTGGTCATGTCTGGCTACTGGACTTCTAGGCACTCTCTGGGGGCTGCCATCATTCCCCAAGTGTTTTTTGCCTTAGGCCCTGGAGCTGGGCTCCTCATCCCGTTTCCCTGAATTTGTCTGCATTCTGAGGCCCAATGGAAGCCTCTGTTGCATTTTGGACATGGGGTATTAGGTCTTGTTCTCCCACCTTGTTTTCCCATACTATCTCTATACCAACATTGAGCTTTCAGATGCCCTACTTTTCCACACTGAAAGCATCTACGAGTCTCTCTGGAAGTCCCTTGCCAAGAAGGACTCTCTCTTCCCATGTTTGGATTTTGGGAAGTCTGCATCATAGCCTGGCTATAAAAGGCACCTGTGCCCACTGTGGCACAGCGTCTTATGAGCTCCTCTAAAGGAGCATCCTTGTGCAGTCCTAGTATAATTCTTCTGCAAACCTCATTAGCATTTTCCTTAGCAAGTTGCCTTATTAAAATGTCTGTTATTGCATTTTCTCCATTTGTTCTTGTGATAGCTGTCTGCAAACATCCCACAAAGTCAGCAAAGGGTTCATTTGGCCCTTGTGTTATTTTTGTGAAAGCCCCACCCTTTTCATCTTTATTGTGGAGAGAAGCCCACGCTTTGATAGCATTAGCAGCAATTTGCTGATATGCTGCTACAGAATAATTAATTTGTACTGCGACATCTGCATAAGGACCTACACCTGTTAGTAGGTCACAGGTGATTGCAATATGAACTCCACTTTGACTATTTTGTTGGGCTTGTATCCTACAGAGCTCACTATATTCAGAAAGCCACAAGTAGTTTTGTCCAGGTTCTAGGCATATCCTTGCTATAGATTTCCAGTCATTAGGGGTCAAGATTTCAAAAGACAAATTTTGTAATAGCATCTTAACATAAGCTGATGTAGCCCCATAAAGAGTGCAAGCTTTTTTCAGGTCTTTGAGGATTTCTATATCAAAAGGAGAGTATCTTCTACTTTTTTGACCTGAAGAATTAAACTGTTGAATTACAGGAAAAATGTGGTGTTGAAATCCTGATACATTTTCCCCTTCTTTGGCCTTAATTAGTCCCTTTTGCAATCTACTCATAGGAGCAGCTAGATGCTGGGGGGGAGGGGGAGGTGCTGGATGCTGGGGGGGGAGGTGCTGGTACTGTCACTGCCCCCCCCCCCACGACCCCTCCTCCCTCCATCCCGGAGGGTGGAGTTGATGGAGGAGAGTCAATTACCTGCTCCTTAGGTGGGGCTGAAGCTGCCTCAGATTCACCCCACCCTTGAGCCTCACTTAAGTCTCTATGCCCTGTGGGGATATGGCCATTAATCTGTTCTTTGTCTTCCTCCTTTATCTCAGGCTTCCCCATTTGGCTATTCCTAGAATTTTTACCTTTTCTCCTAGAACTTATACAGTATCTTAAGGCCAACTGTATCATATTGTATAAATAGAATGCCTCGATGGAAACTGAATGAGGATCGTTTTCATTGTTATATGCGGAGAGCTGTTGACCAACCAATGCCCAGTTATCTAGAGAGATTTGCTCTTCCTCTAAGAACCAAGGGCAGGTATGTTTTAATGTACCCAGAAGTCTAGCGGCCTGTTCCCAAGTTACAAGTAGCCCTTGATCTTCTATCAGCTTAAGCAGGCTTTCTATAGCACCACTCCTGGGTGGGGCTGGGGTTGGGGGGGTTGGTGTGGGGGATGGAGAATCTTTACCTAGGATCTGTCCCATTTCAGCCAAAAAAGGTTACTAATTTAGTCTTTAAGAAAATAAGTTCCCTGTTTGTCTTATACTCACCTAAGTTCCTGGTCACTGGAGACTTCTTCAGTAGTAGGGTCCTTGGTTCCCACACTTGGGCGCCAATTGTAATGATCGCATATTTAAAATCAGCCGGAGTCAGGAACTCAGGTTAAGGGAAAAATCTTCAGTCTTTGTTGAAGTGAAGAGGTGAAAAAAGATTGCGATAGCAATATGGGCAGCTGTGACAGGAAGGCAGCTAGCAGAGAAAGTGGGGCCTGAGCTCTCCTCCCCTTCCTTTTTCACTCCCCTGCCTCCACCCACCAGAATCGTCATTTCCTATACAACACATCAGGACTTGCACAAAGAGTGGGCGGGGGCCATTCTTTCTCCAAGCTTATATATTAATAGAGTATGGTCCAATTACTATTTAGCCTCATGTGCTTGGGACCTCAGTGCAACAACTCAAGCCTCAGCCCATTACAATTGCTTCCCTTCTAATCCTGTCCACATCAGTTTTGTTAGTACAAAAGCTTTTTAACTTAATATATTTGAAATTGTCTGTTTTGTGATCAATAATGACCTCTAGTTTCTCTTTGGTCACAAATTCCTTTCTCTGCCACAGGTCTGAGAGGGAAACTAGCCTATGTTCTTCTAATTTATTTTGATCTTATCTTGGTGTACAGTGTTAAGTATGGATCAATGCCTAGTTTCTGCCATACTAATTTCTAGTTTTCCCAGCAGTTTTTGTCAAATAGTGAGTTCTTATCCCCAAAATTGGGGTCTTTAGGTTTGTCAAACACTAGATTGCTATAGTTATTGACTATTTTGTCCTGTGAACCTAATCTATTCCACTGATCAACTAGTCAATTTCTTAGCCAATACCAAATGTTTTTGGTTACCGCTGTTTTATAATATAGTTTTAGATCAGGCCACCTTCATTTGATTTTTTTTTTCATCAATTCCCTTGAAATTCTTGAACTTCTATTCTTCCAGATGAATTTTGTTGTTATTTTTTCTAGACCAGTAAAATAGTTTCTTGGCAGTTTGATTGGTATAGCACTAAATAAATAGATTAATTTAGGTAGTATTGTCATCTTTATTACATTCCCTTGACTATTTTAAGGAAAAGTCCATTTATTCCTATTCTCTCTAGTTTTTTTTTTAATAGAAATGGATGTTGGATTTTATCAAACGCTTTTTCTGCATCTATTGAGATGATCATATGGTTTTTGTTAATTTGGTTATTGATATGGTCAATTATGCTAATAGTTTTCCTAACATTGAACCAGTCCTGCATTTCTGGTATAAATCTTACTTGGTCATGGTGTATTATCCTAAAGATGATTTTCTGTAATCTTTTTGCTAAGATTTTATATAAGATTTTTGTATCAATATTCATTAGGGAAATTGGTCTATAATTTTCTTTCTCTTTTCAAGCTACCTGGTTTAGGTATCAGTACCATGTCTGTGTCATAAAAGGAATTTGGTAGGACTCCTCCATTCCCTATTTTTTCAAATAGTATATATAGCATTGGAGTTAATTGTTCTTTAAATGTTTGGTAGAATTCACATGTAAATCCATCTGGTCCTGGGGATTTTTTCTTAGGGAGTTGATTAATAGCTTTTTCTATTTCTTTTTTCTAAAATGGGACTATTTAACCAATTTACTTCTTCCTCTGTTAATCTGGGTAACATATATTTTTGATGGTATTCATCCATTTCATTTAAGTTATCATATTTATTGTCATAAAGTTGGGCAAAGTAACTCCTAATTATTGCTTCAATTTCCTCTTCATTAGTGGAAATTTCTCCCTTTTCATTCTTAAGACTAACAATTTCCTTTTCTTCTTTCCTTTTTCTAATAAAATTTGCCAAGGGTTTATCTATTTTGTTGTTTTTTTCATAAAACCAATTCTTAGTTTTATTTATTAATTCACTACTTTTTTTAGTTTCATTTTTATTGATCTCTCCTTTTATTTTTAGAATTTCAAGTTTAGTGTTTGATCGGGGGGTTTTAATTTGCTCTTTTTCTAGCTTTTTTAGTTGTAAGCCTAATTCATTGATTACCTCTAGAGATATACAATTTCCCCTTTATTACTGCCTTGGCTGCATACCACACATTTAATTGTGTCTATCATTTGCCGTTTCACCCATTCATTCTTTAGGATGAGATTATTTAGTTTCCAATTACTTTTTGGTCTATTTTCCCCTAGATTTTATTGAATGTAATTTTTATTGCATTGTGATCTGAGGAGGATGCATTTTCTATTTCTGCCTTTCTGCATTTGAATTTGAGGTTTTTATGTCCTAACATATGGTCAATTTTTGTGTAGGTTTCATGAACTGCTGACAAGAAAGTGTACACTTTTCTGTCTCCATTCAGTTTTCTCCAAAGATCTATCATATCTAACTTTTCTAGTGTTCTATTTACCTCTTTAACTTCTTTCTTATTTATTTTGTGGTTTGATTTATCTAGTTCTGAGAGTGCGAGGTTGAGATCTCCCACTATTATATTTTTCTTCTTGAAGCTCTCTTAACTTCTCCTTTAGGAATTTAGATGCTATACCACATGATAGATATATGTTAAGTATTGATATTGCTTCATTATCTTTGCTATCCTTTAGCAAGATATAGTGCCCTTCCTGATCTCTTTTAATTAGATCAATGATTGCTTTTGCTTGATCTGAGATCAGGATGGCTACCCCTGCTTTTTTGGTTTCACCTGAAGTATAGTATATTCTGCTCCAGCCTTTTACCTTTATTCTGTATATATCACACTGCTTCAAGTGTGTTGCTTGTAAACAGCATATTTCAGGTTCCGTCTTTTAATCCAGTCTGCTATCTGCCTCTGCTTTATGGGGGAATTTACCCCATTAAATTTATGGTTAAAATATTAATTCTGTGTTTCCTGACATCTTATTATTCCCAAATTATGCTTTTCTCTTTCCTTTGCCCCTTACCCTCCTCCCCAGTATGAGACTTATGAGCACCACTTGCCTCCTGCAGCCCTCCCTCTTTAGAATCCCACCCTCCTCCTTGAAATCCCTCCCCTTTTCTTAAACCTTTTCCTTACTATTTCTGTATTCCCTTATATTTACCCTAACCCTTCCCTTTTAGTTTTTCCCTCCCACTTTTCAATGAGAAGTGAGAAGTTTCTATGTAAACCAAATATGTCTAATATTTTCTCTTTGAGCCAAATCTTATGAGAGTTAAGATTCACACTGTGTTCTTTCCCTTCCCTTCATTCCCTCAGATATAATAGATTTCCTTTGCCTCTTTGTGAGATGTAGTTTCCTTCTATTTATCTCCACTTTTTTCTTTTTCTGGTACAATTTCCTTTCCACTTCTAGTTTCTTTTTTATATTATAACAGTAAAACAAAATTATACATCCACTCTTTATGTATACTCATAACAGAAATACAGTTCTTAAGAGTTCTTTTTACCATTTTATACTTCTCGTGAATCTTATATTTGGAGGTCAAACTTTTTGTTTTGCTCTGGTTTCTTTGTCAGAAATAAATGCAATTCACCTATTTCATTGAATGTCCAACTTCTTCCCTAGAAAAAAATGCTCAGTTTGTCTGAGTAAGTTATTCTTGACTGCATACTAAGTTCTTTTGCCTTTCAAAATATAAGATTCCAGGCCCTTCAATCCTTTAATGTGGACACTGCTAGATTCTGAGTGATTCTTATTGTAGCTCCTAGATATTTGAATTGTTTTTTATTCTGGCTGCTTGTAGTATTTTTTCCTTGGTCTGATAGTTCTGGAATTTAGCCACAATATTTCTTGGAGTTTTGATTTTGGGGTCTCTTTCAGTAGGTGATCGATGAATTCTTTCAATGTCCATTTTACCCTCTGTTTTTATAACATATTGGCAGTTCTCTTTGATGATTTCCTGAAAAATAGTGTTTAGGCTCCTTTTTTCATAATGATTTTCAGGGAGCCCAATAATCCTTGGATTATCTCTCCCTAGATCTATTTTCCAGGTCAGTTGTTTTCCCAAGTAGTTATTTAACATTTTTTTCTTTTTTTGGTTTTGCTTGACTGATTCTTGGTATCTCCTTGAGCCATTCATTTCCATTTGTTCAAATCTGATTTTTAATGAATTATTTTCTTCATTTGCTTTTTTTATTTCTTTTTGTATTTGTCCAATTGGATTTTTAAATAAGTTGTTTTGTTCTATGGAATTTTTTTTCATTTTGCCAATTTTTTTTTTAAAGAAAGATTTCCTTTTTCCAATTAACAAATTCTGTTTTCTTGGGAGTTGTTTATCTTTTTCAATTTGCAAATTCTGTTTATCAGGAAGTAGATTTCTTTATCCACTCTATCTTTTAATGACTTATCCTGACCCTCTTGCAAAGCTTTCCTTTCCTTTCCCCATTTTTCATCTAGCTCTCTTTTAAAATCCCTTTTAATTTCTTTTATGAAGCCTTTTGATGGGGATCAGATCATATCTACCTTTGAATCTAGAGACAACTGTTTTTAATCTCCTCAGAGGTTGGTCTGCCCGCTTTCTGCATATAAGCTATCTATAGTTAAAGCACACTTTGCTTTTTTGCTAAAATAAACAAACAAAACCTACAGCCTGCTTTTGGAGGATGTGGAATATTTCCAAACTGCCTCTACCGACAGCAGGAAGTGGCAGTGAAGGGGCAGTGGGACAGCACTCACTGGCTACTCTGGGACTTGAAATCAGGTCCTGAAATCAGCAGCAACAGAAAGGCAGCTACTAGGGCTGCCCTGAAACCAACAACTCTGGCTGTACCTGGATGACACTGAAGTCACTCAAGGTGTTGGGTGCGTGTGGCCTAGTCCTGACAGACTATAGCATTTTGAGGGTTGTAGTCTTTACCCCCTGTGTTTATAGCCTCTCTGCTGATCTACTGGTTTGCTGCCAGGGCAGAGTAGTTCACACTGTGGTAAAGTTCTCCCCACAGATTTTCTTCCACAAAGACCACACTCCACCCCACTCTGGTCTGCTCAGCATAAACTGTTTCCCATGCTCTCACTGCATGCCTGAGGTCTGTGCCTAGCCTACCCCCATTCAGTCCCCACCCAGGAGCAAAACAAGACTTTTCTGGTGAATTTGGAGAACATCTTCTGTTGGTAATGTGTTGTACTCCCAATATTCTTGAGTTCTGACAGTTAAGCACTAATTCCAAGGCTGAATATCATTAAAATAGATTGTGGGAAAAGGAGAGTTTAGGAAGATGTGTGTGTCCTCTCCACCATCTTGGTTCTATTTCCCCCGACATGTTTTTATTAAGAAACCGCATGGAAAGAGGTCCATAGAGTCCTAAAGAAACAGACACAAGTGAATTACAATAGCAATAGCAAGAAGAAACCTAGAGCTTCCCAAGTCAACCCATTCCAATCAGACTTCCAAGAAAATATTTTAATGATTTAGAAAAAATAACAACAAAATTCATATGGAACAATAAAAAGTCGAGAATCTCAAGGGAATTAATGAAAAAAAAATCAAATGAAGGTGGTCTAGCTGTACCTGATCTAAAATTATATTATAAAGCAGCAGTCACCAAAACCATTTGGTATTGGCTAAGAAATAGATTAGTGGATCAGTGGAAAAGGTTAGGTTCACAAGACAGAATAGTCAACTATAGCAATCTAGTGTTTGACAAACCCAAAGATTCTAACTTTTGGGATAAGAATTCATTATTTGATAAAAACTGCTGGGAAAACTGGAAATTAGTATGGCAGAAATTAGGCATGGACCCACACTTAACACCATATACCAAGATAAGATCAAAATGGGTCCATGACCTAGGCATAAAGAACGAGATTATAAATAAATTAGAGGAACATAGGATAGTTTATCTCTCAGACTTGTGGAGGAGAAAGAAATTTGTGACCAAAGATGAACTAGAGACCATTACTGATCACAAAATAGAAAATTTTGATTATATCAAATTAAAAAGCCATTGTACAAACAGAACAAATGCAAACAAGATTAGTAGGGAAGCAACAAACTGGGAAAACATCTTCACAGTTAAAGGTTCTGATAAAGGCCTCATTTTCAAAATATATAGAGAACTGACTCAAATTTATAAGAAATCAAGCCATTCTCCAATTGATAAATGGTCAAAGGATATGAACAATTTTCAGATGATGAAATTGAAACTATTACCACTCATATGAAAGAGTGTTCCAAATCACTATTGATCAGAGAAATGCAAATTAAGACAACTCTGAGATATCACTACACACCTGTCAGATTGGCTAAGATGACAGGAAAAAATAATGATGAATGTTGGAGGGGATGCGGGAAAACTGGGACACTGATGCATTGTTGGTGGAGTTGTGAACAAACCCAACCATTCTGGAGAGCAATCTGGAATTATGCCCCAAAAGTTATCAAAATGTGCATACCCTTTGACCCAGCAGTGTTTCTATTGGGCTTATACCCCAAAGAGATACTAAAAAAGGGAAAGGGACCTGTATGTGCCAAAATGTTTGTAGCAGCCCTGTTTGTAGTGGCTAGAAACTGGAAAATGAATGGATGCCCATCAATTGGAGAATGGCTGGGTAAATTGTGGTATATGAATGTTATGGAATATTATTGCTCTGTAAGGAATGACCAGCAGGATGAATACAGAGAGGCTTGGAGAGACCTACATGGACTGATGCTAAGTGAGATGAGCAGAACCAAGAGACCATTATACACTTCGACAACGATATTGCATGAGGATGTATTCTGATGGAAGTTGATTTCTATGACAAAGAGATCTAACTGAGTTTCAATGGATAAATGATGGACAGAAACAGCTACACCCAAAGAAGGAACACTGGGAAACGAATGTGAACTATTTGCATTTTTGATTTTCTTCCCAAGTTATTTTTACCTTCTGAATCCAATTCTCCCTGTGCAATAGGAGAACTGTTCGGTTCTGCAAATATGTATTGTATCTAGGATATACTGCAACATATTTAACATATATAGGACTTGCTTGCCATCTTGGGGGGGGGGTGGGAGAGTGGAGGGAGAGAGGGGAAAAATCGAAACATAAGCGAGTGCAAGGAATAATGTTGTAAAAAATTATCCTGGCATGGATTCTGTCAATACAAAGTTATTATTAAATAAAATTAAATTAAAATAAAAAAAAAAAGAACTGTGTTAATGAAAATTCCAAGAAAAGGGCTTGCCCTTTGGTAGAGAATTAGCATTTAACTCTTTCCTGACTCACAAAAAGAGAAAAGTTTTGTGTGAACTGGGAAACAATCGAAAGATAATTCAATTTGATAAGAACACTGAGTAACAATTTGGGGAGTCCTACAAACCAAAGTTAAGTAGCGGTCAATTGTATAGGAATATTTAAATTGATGTGTGTGATTGGATACCTGAATAAATTATATCCATTTTTGCAATGAATTATATTCTATTGGAATTTTAAGAACTGAATCACTAAAAGACAATGAAAATTTTGTTTAAAATCTATTATCTTAATTTATCATTCTTACCAACCCTGTTTTATAATGTTTTGTAAGTGCTATTTGGTTAATTGGATATTTTTACCTCTGCTGATAGTTAAGAGAAAGGTACAGTTAAAACTATTGGGCTATGACTTATGGAAATTGTAAGATTGTTAAATTTTTATTTCATCATATTGTGAAAACTGAAAACTGGCAGTTACTGTGTGTGGAAGGATGAAATGAAATCCTTATCTGGATTGATTCTGCTTATTCAAAGCATTCCACTTTGGGGTCTAGGAGTGGGCATCAGGAGAAAAGAGATTTTTTGGGTTGTATAGTTCCCAAATAAGAAATGGGTTTTCTTAGAATCTACAAGTTTATTATATAGAAATCATTTGTAATGCTTGCCTTATACTAGGATGAGTTTAAACTTGAGGAAAAGAAGAAAAGAAAAGAAAATGAAAGATGCTAAATGAAATTTCTTATGCATGTGACTCCTGGTAAGTTTTTATTGCTTATTATTATTCCATGAGAGTAAAAATCACTGCATTCAGCTTTAAGCTGTGATTACTAAAACTTGCTATTTGAGATAAAATCTCTTGGGACTGTAACTGGTACTTTTTTGAGTTCTGAATTCACATATGATTGCCTGATGGGTCATCAAGTCAGTAATCTACCATTCAAGACAAATGCCACAAGCTCCTCAGAGGAAGTGGAGGTTTATACCTGGATAAAAGTCAGAAGGACTGTAACCTCCCACCCAGAGGTTATTGATCATCAGTCTTGCCTAGTTCCCAGGCCTTCAGAAATCTCTAGCCAGTCTCGTACAGTGGTTCTTTACCAACCTTGCCCAATCATATGTTATCAGATATCTCCAGCTACCACCTCTCCCTGAGGTGGTTCTCCTGTCCAACAGAGCACCCGAAGATAGAGACTCACAAGCTAAGGTCTTTATTCCACGTGTTCACATCCTGCACTCTTACTGACCTCCCGCTGACTCCTATTGAACTCCACCTACTTCCTGGTCCCCATTGCTTATATAGGGTCTATGAGGTCTCACACACACAGCCAATAAAGGAAGGAGACATCTCCCATTGATGATGCAATCTCAATGTGACCAGAGCTTCTGCTCACGAGGCGGTCTGTGCTGATCACAGAGACCACATCTGGGTGTCTCAGACATTAAGGTCTCTTTACTTCCTGATTGCACTGTGCAATCTCTGTACCTTTACAAAGGACAACCCTTGCTTTGTTATTGCATGATTGGTTGACATCTTTGCATCTTACCTGAAGTCAAGCTGAGCTGAGAATGCTTTATTCTGCCACACATGTGTCTTTAAACTTAAGCTGAAGGATCAGTTTGATTCTCTTATAATCATGTACCTTCCTTTTTCTTTTAAAGCCCATTTCCACAATCAAAGCCCAATTCTATAATCAGTGATCAGTAGAAGACATGTGCGCAAGGAAAGTATTAAAGATATATCTGTTTTCAATCTGAAAACATGTAGTTATTATATCCTGAACAATTAGGTAAATGAGCATTTGGCATAGTCACATGGTTTTTACTAAATATATATCTGTAAAAAAATAAGGACATTAAATGCTTCAGAATAATGTAAGAATATTTGGGTATTGATACAACCATTGTGGAATCTAGCTATTATTCTATTGATTATTTAAATTAAATCACAAATTCATTTAGAGTTTGGAAAAGAGAATTTTACTGCAATCCATTTTCTTATTATGTTACATTTAGAGAAATAAATATAGAAAGAAATACCCTTATTAAAGGAAATACAAAGACGATGTTCTCAATACTGCTGAAATTCAGTGAAAATACCACCATAAAAAAGAAAGCATACCCATAACCACTGTTCCAAACTACTATTACTAAGACTAAGATGAAGATTAGCATGATACGCCAAGCAAACCAGTTCAACCATTCTTCCTTAAAAATAAACCCTGCAGAGTAAAACAAGGATTGTTATCTCTTAGAAAGTGTTGCATGGTAGACTACTTTCCCTTCTCAGTGCCCACCTCTAGAATGGCTAGAATTACTTGTCTCTTCCATCTTTCCCAGTGACAGCCCATAGCTAGATTTCTCCACCACCTCTGAATTACCTAACACACTGTTATATACAATCTGTTCCATCCTCATGAACCCTCCCCTTTCCCCACCCCAAATTCTTTAAGAGATCTCTGGGCCACAATCTATATGAAGAAGAAAAATCCACATGCTGTTGTGGGAATTTGGGTTGACTTACATCTATGCCTTTGAAAGGAAAAAAAGAAAAGGACCCTTGGGATCAGAACTGTCCAAAGGTTGGAGTAGGAACAGAATGTAGAAAGGGAGTATTTCATGAAGACTGCCCTTTAATATTGTACAAT
This sequence comes from Antechinus flavipes, assembly GCF_016432865.1. Classification (NCBI taxonomy): domain Eukaryota; kingdom Metazoa; phylum Chordata; class Mammalia; order Dasyuromorphia; family Dasyuridae; genus Antechinus; species Antechinus flavipes. Next base: position 651,186,883 of record NC_067398.1, read on the forward strand.
TACCATCCCCCAGGTTCTGCCCCAGTCACCATTACCTGAGCAACTGTGCCTTGTCCACAAATAACAAATACAAACACCCACTTCCAGTGAGCCTGTCACTGCCAGGATCCCATTTAACTGCCACGCAGAGGCATGTTTCTTAATATCTGCAAGAGGACACTAAAGGTCAAGGGCATACCTACTCAGACTTTCCCCCACCCTCTGTACTGTCAGTTCTGGCTAAAGGACTCAGGAGCTCTTAAAAAAATGGGAACAGGAGTTTTCTCCAACTAAATCTGTCTCATAGAAGATGACCATTAGCCCAGCTCTCCTGCTGAGGAGAGAAGGTACTGAAGTGCAGAGATGTGAATCTCCTATGATCTCATGGTCTCCAAAGACAGCTCATTACCACTTCTTTGCACCCATTTTTTCTCATTCAGGGAACATTTCAGAAGAGGAAAGAGACAACCAAACTCAGGGACAGAAGATGTTAGTGGGAGGTTCCAGGGACTCAGAGAATTCCTTAGCTCCAGCCATAGACCCCTGAGCAAAGAGAACTCTGGGATTGTGATATATCTTGTGCTTCTGTAATTTTCTGTCTTTATTGGATAATGAGATAAGCACAATAGAAAACCCCAAAGATTGTTTATTACTAGGCCTATAGTTGCTATTGTTGTGTTAAATTGGTTAGGGAAAGGGGGAGGCAGTGAGCATTCATATCCTTGTACCTTTCCTACTCAAATTGGCCAATGGGACTCAAGATGAATTCCCTGACTTTATTTTTATCATACTTACCTGGGTCAGTGAGTAATGCATATGTACTAAATACATGTGATACCATCCAGAAGCTAATGATGTCCCTCATCATCTTTCCCACTTTGGGATCCATTGACATCATCTCTTCTTCACCTGAAACACATCATACCAACTGAGAATAATGTGACCTTCAAACTCTGTCATAGCACAGAAAAAGGCATTCCATATTGGTCTTTGGGAATCTTCTCCCGAAGCAGAAAAATGTCAGTTATAGAGACATCCTTCCAGAAGAGAGGAACATTCTGGATCTTGCTCAGGGAGAAAGATGAAGATCTAGCTGAACATAGAAGGAAGAGGGACCATAGCCATACAGCCCAGGCTTCTCAACCACTGTCTTCAGGGTCTCACTTCCTTAACTGTGTTCTATGGCACCTCATGAGGAAGAGAACAAACAAATAATGTTCAGACTAGTAATACTTTTCCAATTAAATTATTAGCCATTAAAGCCTTCTATGTATCAAATAAATGCAATACTTTTCCAGATCAGAATATCAGCCACTTCCTACATAAAAATAACAGCAAGAGCCTCTGCAATAAGAGTCGAGAAAGAGATTAAAGGAATTAGAGTAGGCAATGAGGAAACCAAACTATCACTCTTTGCAGATGATATGATGGTATACCTAGAGAACCCCAGAGATTCTACTAAAAAGCTATTAGAAATAATTCACAATTTTAGCAAAGTAGCTGGATACTAAATAAATCCCCATAAATCCTCAGCATTTTTATACATCACCAACAAAATCCAACAGCAAGAGATACAAAGAGAAATTCCATTCAGAATAACTGTTGATAGCATAAAATATTTGGGAATCTATCTACCAAAGGAAAGTCAGGAATCATATGAACAAAATTACAAAAAACTTTCCACACAAATAAAGTCAGACTTAAATAATTGGAAAAATATTAAGTGCTCTTGGATAGGCCGAGCGAATATAATAAAGATGACAATACTCCCTAAACTAATCTATTTATTTAGTGCTATACCAATCAGACTTCCAAGAAAATATTTTAATGATCTAGAAAAAATAACAACAAAATTCATATGAAACAATAAAAAGTCGAGAATCTCAAGGGAATTAATGAAAAAAAAAAATCAAATGAAGGTGGTCTAGCTGTACCTGATCTAAAATTATATTATAAAGCAGCAGTCACCAAAACCATTTGGTATTGGCTAAGAAATAGATTACTTGATCAGTGGAAAAGGTTAGATTCACAAGACAGAATAGTCAACTATAGCTATCTAGTGTTTGACAAACCCAAAGATCCTAACTTTTGGGATAAGAATTCATTATTCGATAAAAACTGCTGGGATAACTGGAAATTAGTATGGCAGAAATTAGGGATGGACCCACACTTAACACCATATACCAAGATAAGATCAAAATGGGTCCATGACCTAGGCATAAAGAACAAGATTATAAATAAATTGGAGGAACATAGGATAGTTTATCATTCAGACTTGTGGAGGAGAAAGAAATTTATGACCAAAGATGAACTAGAGACTATTACCGATCACAAAATAGAAAATTTTGATTATATCAAATTAAAAAGCCTTTGTACAAACAAAACTAATGCAAACAAGATTAGAAGGGAAGCAACAAACTGGGAAAACATCTTCACAGTTAAAGGTTCTGATAAAGGCCTCATTTTCAAAATATATAGAGAACTGACTCAAATTTATAAGAAATCAAGCCATTCTCCAATTGATAAATGGTCAAAGGATATGAACAGACAATTTTCAGATGATGAAATTGAAACTATTACCACTCATATGAAAGTGTTCCAAATCATTATTGATCAGAGAAATGCAAATTAAGACAACTCTGAGATACCACTACACACCTGTCAGATTGGCTAAGATGACAGGAAAAAATAATGATGAATGTTGGAGGGGATGCGGGAAAACTGGGACACTGATGCATTGTTGGTGGAACTGTGAACGAATCCAACCATTCTGGAGAGCAATCTAGAATTATGCCGAAAAAGTTATCAAATTGAGCATACCCTTTGATCCAGCAGTGTTTCTATTGGGCTTATATCCCAAAGAAATACTAAAGAAGGGAAAGGGACCTGTATGTGCCAGAATGTTTGTGGCAGCCCTGTTTGTAGTGGCTAGAAACTGGAAACTGAATGGATGCCCATCAATTGGAGAATGGCTGGGTAAATTATGGTAATGAATGTTATGGAATATTATTGTTCTGTAAGAAATGACCAGCAGGATGAATACAGAGAGGCTTGGAGAGACTTACATGAACTGATGCTAAGTGAAATGAGCAGAACCAGGAGATCATTTTACACTTCAACAACGATATTGTATGAGGATGTATTCTGATGAAAGTGAATTTCTTTGACAAAAACTCAATTTCAATTGATAAATGATGGACAGAAGCAGCTACACCCAAAGAAAGAACACTGGGAAATGAATGGGAACTATTTGCATTTTTGTTTTTCTTTCCGACTTGTTTTTACCTTCTGAATCCAATTCTCCCTGTGCAACAAGAGAACTGCTCCGTTCTGCACATATATATTGTATCTAGGATATACTGCAACATATTTAACATATATAGGACTGCTTGCCATCTAGGGGAGGGGTTGGAGGGAGGGAGGGGAAAAATAGGAACAGAAGCGAGTGCAAGGGATAATGTTGTAAAAAAAAATTACCTTGGCATGGATTCTGTCAATATAAAGTTATTATAAAATAAAATAATATATTAAAAAAAAAATAACAGCAAGGTAACATATTTGGTAATCCCACCGATGAAATGTGATTTTGTGGTTCTCTGATTTTAGGGGGGCTTTTGTTCTAACAATAATCAGGAAATCTTAAATCTTTTGGTTTTGGAGTCTTCCTCAGAGACTTCCTACAATTACCAATCTGAGAACCAATCTGAGAATTGCTCCTCAATAGCAACTGGTTATCAATTCAAGAGAGCATTTTGGTTCATATAATGGCAGAATCACATTCAGTCTTTATCTTCTAGAGAATATGAATTCCAAAAACTGTCTTTTTCACTTACGTGACGTCTTAGAAGCAACAAAAAAGTGGCTAGATATTGCTTAGTAAAGACATGGAGAGAGAAAGAAGAGACCAAGAGAGGAATCCAGGATTAGTTACTGGGGAAGTTGTTTGGGTATGTTTCCCAAGACCAACTTGGGACTAATTTTCTTGACTTCAAATCAGAGCTATAAACTCTTTTGCCACACCAGTCTAGCTCTTTAGATATGGTCATCCTTGGAACTGCCCTGCAACATGCTGTCTATATTCTATTGGAGTAGAATCCTTTTGTCTCTTTTATTTAAGAGGACACATTTGTTTAATGAAGAGTGACTCCATGCTCCCAAGAGACATGTTCCCAAGAGAACTGGGAATAGACTATTTCCCAGTTTATTGATGACTGATAATCTTATCAATGGAAACCACATTCCAGAGCCACCCCTCAATTCATTGCTGACCAATAATCTAGTCATTGAGAACCAAATTCCAGAGATTACTCCCTAGACCTACCCTTGGGCCATACAATTAATATGCCAATGGTAGAATCAAATTCAGGAGACCACTCCTTCCTATCTATGAGCCATGGAATTAGCATATCTATGATTGAAATCTGGATAAATATATCTCCTAGCTTCTCTTTCTCTGTGGAAATCCCTTAGAATTCCAGCCCACAGTTGTAATGGCCTTATTACTGCAATAAATTTTTGTCCCTTAGCTAAGGAGATGGGTTCAAGCCTGCAGATTCTTTTGAGGCACCTGACAACACTGGTCTGGGACTCCAAACTTCTGGGGTCCTCCCTTTCCCTACCTCAACATCATCATGCTTCCTTAATCCTATCCATATCCCTTGGCCTATTCTATTTAGAATTATGAGTTTTCTCAGTATATATAAAGGCCCAAAGTATTCTTTAGTCAAATTGATTTGGGAATGTCTGGTATTTGGCACCTCTTCTGTGTTATTGATATACTAGCTCTCTCTCTCTCTCTCTCTCTCTCTCTCTCTCTCTCTCTCTCTCTGCTTCCCCCTCCACTCTGTATATATATGTGTACTGGATAACTAGAAATTGGGCAAAATGATGCTTCTTCTACATCCCTCCCTGACTACTTTCTTCTTTCTTTCTTGGTTTCCCCTTTTCTCTCTCTTCCTCTCAATCTTCCCCTTTTCTTTCCCCTCTCTGTTGAAATCTGAAAAATTAACATTGGAACTTAACACTACATTGAAAAAAAAATTAAGAATAGAATCTCTCATCTACATAGGTGCAGAAGAGATGCAGGAGAGGAATAAGATATCTTACCTAGAACATACCCTTCATGGTATGTTTCCCAAGACCAACTTGGGACTAATTTTCTTGACTTCAAATCAGAGCTATAAACTCTTTTGCCACACCAGTCTAGCTCTTTAGATATGGTCATCCTTGGAACTGCCCTGCAACATGCTGTCTATATTCTATTGGAGTAGAATCCTTTTGTCTCTTTTATTTAAGAGGACACATTTGTTTAATGAAGAGTGACTCCATGCTCCCAAGAGACAGAATTCAAAATCTTGTCTCATCAGAAAACAGAACAAATCTGTTCCCTCATTCTCATGTGACAGATTAAAAAGTTTGAGAGTCAAATTTTCTGGGTAATTTATTGTTTTGTTAATTACAACTAGTGAATAATTGATTAAAGGATAGTAATTTACTGTCTCTCAGAAACCAAAGATGGATCATAGAAGCCTATTTGGCTTATATGCCCTTAGAAGAGTGGATGTTTCAGAGAGATGGCAATCAACTCTGAGTAGTTAACAATTAATGAGAAGAATGAATATCATATTGAGAGATTGATTTATTCTAATAAATCATGTCACTGTTACCCCCAGACCATCCCAAAGCACTGGAATATCTAAATGAAGGATTTTCCCCCATCCCTACCCACTTAAGTCTGAGTAGAAGACAATAGGCTTCCCCAGGGAGAAAAGTGGGGGCTAAAGAAGATTGAGGGGCATGTTAAGTCCAATTTCCTTATTAGTCCTGTTTTTCAGGGACTGATTTGAGCTAGTAGAGAATGAGAAAGGGAAAAAACATCCTGGATCTCCTCAATAGCAACTGGTTATCAATTCAAGAGAGCATTTTGGTTCATATAATGGCAGAATCACATTCAGTCTTTATCTTCTAGAGAATACGAATTCCAAAAACTGTCTTTTTCACTTACGTGACGTCTTAGAAGCAACAAAAAAGTGGCTAGATATTGCTTAGTAAAGACATGGAGAGAGAAAGAAGAGACAAAGAGAGGAATCCAGGATTAGTTACTGGGGAAGTTGTTAAATAATAATAAATTTTATGATTTGAAAGATTATGGGAAGAAAGAATAGAATCTCTCAGCTTTCTCTCTCAGCTTTCAGTGATTCCTCCACTCAATTTCTAATCTTGTTGTGGGAAACAAACAAAAAAAATTATATATCTGATCCCTTTCTGGATTAAGAGGGCAGTGCTAGAAATCTTATGGGAGAAGTAATGTAAAACTGCTCTGAGAATTCTGTAATTTCGAGTTTTGCCCATTTCCCTGCCCAGGGAAATATTGGGAACTAAGAGATGAGAATGAGGCATACAAGAGATAATTGGAATGAGGAAGGAGGTTTGAATGAATAAGGCAGAAGACACAGACAGCCAGTGATTATGGCAAATATGGGGACCTGGTGTAGAGTCTGGCACCATGGCAGCTAAGGCCTTCATCTGCCGTAGGGAGATTCCCGGGATGGCAGCACCAAAATAGAAGATAAGTCTGATCATTCATGGATTCCTTTCTCAGCCCCAACCATGAATCTAAGTGATGGAAGAAGTGTCTTTTTTCTCCTCCCACTGTCTCTTCCCCCTTCTCTTCCACCTTTTTGGACAGAGACTTAAATCCAAAATTTCTTGTTCCATTTGAATTGTTCTTTAATGTTTAAAAGTAACTTGTGTTAAGCCTTGTTACTCTAGATAAACGAAATCTATCTCCATCGTGCCCTAGGATACCCGAAGCTGCCCCATGGGGCAGGGTAATCAAGCTGCCCAGGTCATCCTCAGATTGACACTTTAGAATTGGAACCATGAGGCTGGAGTTTAGGCCAAGACTCTTTCTTCTGGTGTTGGGGCCAGGGAAGGAAAAGCTGAGACCATGACCAGTGTTTCCCTCAACTTGAGGCCCGTGAAGATCAAGACTAGGGTGGCTGGGCCTAGCAACTATTAAAAGTCTAATTAGTTGTTGAAATAAAAGAGGAGGTAGATCTCTCCTGTAGTGCTTCCCATTCCCTAAGATACTGAATATGACTGGCCTTTAATCCTACACTCATTACCTGTGAGTGTAGGAGCAGATTGGGGGGGGGGGGGGAGGGAGGGAGGAAGAGGGGGTGATAAAGGTTCCATGTAGAAGTACTTGTTTTTTTCTGTTCATTTTTGCTAGGTGTAGTTGACTATATGAACAGAATAAGTTGAGTAACTGAGTCCTTTGAATATGAGAAACAGATTTAGTTGACTGACCGAAGAGATTTTAAGAACAGGATAGGGCCTCTAGAGGTATCATGGCCAAGCAGATATTTTGATCAAGATGCCATATGTGTGTGCCCACTGGTGGCCATTTCTCTTCTTCTGAGCCCTTTACCCGTCATCCTCTTGTAAACCTTGCACTGCCGTACTTCACCCTGGATTACTCCCACTCTTTGCTTCCTTGTCTACTACACACTGCTGCTGAAGGAAGCTGGAGAAAATTAGGAAACTCTAAGTTCATTACAAATTGATGTTCTTTAACCTCATTTGAGCCTGAAGAAAGGATATTCATTAACAACTCCCACATCATCTCACCCCATTCTAGTTCAGCAGATTGCTCATTTCTATTATTCCCTCTCTCTCACTGATTTGTTTACTGGCCACTTCCTCAGTGCCCACAAACACTCATCCTCAAAAACCCCTCACTTGACCCATTGATCCCAATTATCTCTTCTTTTCTTTTGTGGCTAAAGTCCATGAGAAGGTGGGGGTCATTGTCAATCACCCTGATCTATGTCTTGTTACTAGATTTTGTTGATTCTGGAGGAGACATGAGGCTGATTCCTTTGCAGTCCTGCCTCACTTAAATCCAATTTACTTGCAAGTAAAAATATCACACACACTCTTGATGTGTCACTGATCCTCTTCCAGAATAAAGCAGGAACAGCATTCTGTGAGTAGTAGTACCTGCCCTTTTCCTCCCTATCTCCCCCTCCTCCAGCACCAAAGTGAGCACTTTCAGTTGAGCAATGCTGCTATTTAGTCTGTGGCAGCTCTCTTTGTAGGGACAAGAAAGTGGAAACTGAATGAATGCCATCAGCTGGAGAATGGCTGACTAAATTGTTGTATATGAATATTATGGAATATTATTGTTCTATAAGAAATGACCAGCAGGATGATTTCAGAAAGGCCTGGAGAAACTTATATGAACTGATGCTGAGTGAAATGAGCAAGACCAGGCGATCATTATACAGGACAACAAGAAGTTATATAATGATCAATTCTGATGGATGTGGTGCTCTACAACAATGAGATGATTCAGACCAGTTGCATCTGTTTAGTGATAAAGAGACCTATCTACACTCAGGGAGAGGACTGGGGGAACTGAGTGTGGAACCCAACATAGCATTCCCACTCTCTGTTATCTGGTTGCATTTTGTTTTCTTTCTCAGTTTTCCTTTTTCTTTCTTCTTGATCTGATTTTTCTTGTGCACCAAGATAACTGTAGAAATATGTATACATATATTGGATTTAATATGTATTTTAACATATTTAACATGTATTGGACTACCTGCCAGTTAGTGAAGGGGGTAGGAGAAAGGAGGGGAAATTTTGGAACAAAAGGTTTTAAAAGAGTCAATGTTGGAAAAATTACTCATGCATATGTTCTGTAAATAAAAAGGATTAATAAATAAATAAATGAATGACTGAATAAATAAATAAATGAATTTTTTTAAATGCTGCTATTTCCTTTCTCCTTCTCCTCCTCCTCCTCTGCCTCCTCCTCCTCCTCATGTTCCTCCTCCTCCTCCTCCTCCTCCTCCTCCTCCTCCTCCTTCTCTTCCTCCTCCTCCTCCTTCTCCTGTTCTTCTTCTTCTTCTTCTTCTTCTCCTGTTCTTCTTCTTCTTCTTCTTCTCCTCCTCCTCCTCCTCCTCGTCTTCTTCTTCTTCTTCTTCTTCTTCTTCTTCTTCTTCTTCTTCTTCTTCTTCTTCTTCTTCTTCTTCTTCATCTTCTTCTTCTTCTTCTTCTTCTTCTTCTTCTTCTTCTTCTTCTTCTTCTTCTTCTTCTTCTTCTTCTTCTCTTGCTCCTATTCTTTCCCTTCCTCCTTTCTCTTTCTTTCCCCCTTCTGTCCACTTGAGGAACTATATGCTTACACGTCATTTTGATTGCTTATACTTTGCAAGATATCTTGGGTTTGGGGACTTTTTTCTTCTTCTTCATTTATTTATTTATGCTGTCATTTTATATGCACACACATGAACAAGATCAAGAACTCTTCTCAGTCATCTATTTTTGTTTAATAAATAAATAAATGAGTATTAATAAAGCTCATTGGGATTCAAACAGAGCTTCTTGATGATGCCTTTAAATACAAATCATTCTTGTTCTCAATGAATGAACAAAATTGACCTGAGCCCAAGCCTCATTTGGTTTTGGATGTTTGTTTGTGTTTAGTTTTTGATGGTTCAGGGTAAAAAAAAAACAATTTTTCTACACTGGCAAAAAATCTTCCTTTCTAGAATGATACTTTTCAGATGTCTTCCACTCAGAGACATTCTGCAATCCAGTGCCACTGGCCTAATTGCAGTTACTCAAATAAGACAATTTATCCTGACTCCTGGCATTTTCTTTGGTTGTTTGCATGCCTGTCTGGCAAGCCAATTCATCCTATCTTCAGCTTCTAGTTTCCTTCAGCTGTCAGTTCAAAACTCTTTCTTCTATAGGAAGTCTTTCTCTGTCCCCTTTAATTCTAGTATCTTCCCTCTGTTGATTATTTCCCATTTATTATGTATATAGTTTTATGTAAATAAGTATTTATATGTTGTCTCACTGATTTGACTATAAAGTCCTTGAGAACAGGGACTATATTTTACCTTCCTTTCTATCCTCAGCCCTTAGAAAACTGTCTAACGCATAGCAGATACTTTCGATTGACAGAGTGGATACTGCAGTCTTTTGGAAAGATGTCTCATTTTTATGTCTGTGGCTCACAAGAGACTTCTTGGCTTTAGTAGAGCGTTACCTAACAGATAAATAAGACTAGGCTCTCTCTCAATATCGAAGATCATGCCATATGGCTCTTTGGAAGTTAAAATGAAATCACTCAAGAGACAATTTATAATGTTTACAAGACAGTGTCACCCTTGTAGTGTCTCAAGTATCAAAGTGTGGTGGTGCTGGGGAAAATTTTTACATTTAACAGCTTTTTTATGTCTTGCTCACTTCTATGAGTGAGTGGGGGCAGAGCAGAGGACTATTTTATTAGCTAAGGATTTCCATAATACTAGGGGTATAATATGAGTGGAACATAGAAAGTTCACCCAATACCTGAGTAGGCTACTGGAGTATCATCCTGACACTTTCTGATTGTCTATGTTTGAACAAAGGATAAAAGAATGAGTGAAGAATCTCTATCCTGAGTGTTGTGGAAGTGCTTGCAGGTATTTTGGTGGAAGAGGCCATTCTTAGAATTATATAGTTAGTGCTTAGATCATCTCCCAGGCCATTTATCCCAATCCAGTAATATAGATGAGAAAACATCCAGAGAGGTTAAGTAGATAACTGAGCATCAGAGATGAGACTTGAACCCAGGCCCTCTGATTCATTCCAATATACCAAGCTTCTTGAATAATCATTCTTTGTTTCCAGATAATCACAAAGGGGGCAAAAAATTGAAGCATTCTAACTTGACATAATAGCTAGGAACTTAAATATCATCACCATGCTTTGTTCAAATACTAAGAAGAAATCAGGGATTGTTGGAGATGTAGAAAAAGATAGGGTACCAGGAAGAGTCCAAGAGGGAGAAAAGGAAGAATAGTGAGAAATATGAAAGAACTTGGAGGTAATTTTGGTAATAAAAGAATTGATGATTGTAACAAATGATCATGTGGCAGAAAGGACCAAATCTCAGTAGGATCATGATTCAGTTCTCAAGAACCACTTTTCAAGTCCTGGAAAATGAACAAGAGCAGCCAGTCTTACCTGAGGTCAATGTGAGCATCTGGAATAAGAGGAAGGAAACTGAAAAAGGTGAGAAAATGTTCTCCCATGGTCTAATGGTCTTCATTATACCTGAAGGAAACAGAAGAGGGGAGAATGGAAATATGTGATAGGAAGACAGGGAGTTGGTACTGGTGATGAGACATGGGGTGTTAACATGGTAACACAACTAAGTCCATGTCTATGACAGGGATATGGAGATTCAGTCTTTATGACAGGAGGAGGGTAGGGAAAATAAATGATTTTTATAGGAGGAGTGCTAATCAGTAAATTATACAAGTATATCAATTACAAGTCTAGGATCAAGTACCTTCTAGTAATGGTCTGGGATAAATTTCCTTGAAAACATAGGAAGGTATTGAAAAAGACACAGATAAGCTGCATCTTTTGGTTACATGCAAATAACTCTGCCTTGAATCTAGATCAAGATCAGCTTCCTTCTCTGTAGAAGGATGTCTGTGTCTCTTCATACATGTTTCCAACAAAGAGCAAGGGAGCAAGTCTGGCCCCAGAGATTCAAGCAGAGATGGTGTATGAAACTTGAGGGAAGGAAGGAAGCATCCTTAACCAGTCTCAAGAACATTGACTAATATGAGCCTAGGGAAAAGAGGACATTCCTTGGGGAGAGTGAATCCTTTGGGGGAGGGTGACAACACTTCTACCTTAAGTTCCCATCTAATCCTCAATTCCCCAGGAATCAGAAATGTAAACTGGGATAGAGACAAGAATTTATTGGGAGAAACAGAGATAAGTCATGTTCTATACAATGGTCCCACTGTATGTGTTGGATTTGGGGTGATGATCAGGGCTTTGTCTGATAGAAGCTATCTTTCTTCTCAAGACTATACAATTAGGTTCAGATACTGCCAAATGAGTATGATTTACTTTCTTCCTTTCTAGGAGAGGGTGACTTAGTTATTTCCATCTTGGGAGAGAATGTGCCCTGTCTGGGGGAGGTGGATACTCTATCCTCTCCTTCTTAGGTAGAAAAGAGCTACCACATGGTAGATCCTGCCTCTGGGTCTCCCCCTTCAGGCTAGCCTCTCTGATGCCTGCCTCTCCCTCTTGTGGATCTTTGATCATGGGTGGTGTTAGAAACCAGAAATCAGATCTGAGCTCAAATGTGAAAAGTACCCTCCTCTGAGTTATGGGAGATGGTACCGGAGAAAGGATCAGTGCTTAAAGGCTGCTTCCAGTTCCTGAGTGAGTCCCATTTGTCAAAAGGAATTCAGCTTTCACACTGGACACCGGCAACTGCTAATTTGTTACTAGAATGATTATTCCCTAATCCCAGTTAATTCCTTCTCCTCTAGGACTCCCGTCACAGTCTCATTCATTATCCTCCCTTTTTTAATCTGAATGTATTTTCAGGGACTGGGTTGTAGTCCCCTTCCTCCCTTAATACAGTGCCCCCATGTTTAACATGTATTGGATTACATGCTGTCTAGGGGGAGAAGGTGAAGGAAAAATTTTGGAATGCAAAGTTTTGCAAGGATGAATGTTGAACACTATCTTTACATGTATTTTGAAAATAAAATGTTATTATTTTTAAAAATTCAGTCCCTCATCTCCTGAGTCTGCTTAGTCCCCTATTCCTGAAGTGCTTTCAACTTGCAAATTCCTTTAGCCCTGTTTTGGTCCCGAGTCTTTGTGTCCATTCAAAAGCCTGAAGCATTTCAACGTCTATGAGAGACATGACCAGAGTCTGATATCATGTGACCCGGGGTGTCATAAAGAGAAGAATTTAATAGTCATTCTTTCTCAAATAATAATAGTAATAAACTTTTTGTACAACAATTAAAAATTGCAAAACATTTTATAGGCATGATTTCAAGAAATCTTTTTTGAAACAGACCTTTTATGAAGTTTTTCCAAAATTTCCTCTGCTGGAAATGTGTTACACTCCATATATTTGTGGGTCCTAATACTCCAAAATCTGTTCATAGGCTGGATGTGGTATTGGTCTGAGGGAAAGCAGGAACGGGTCACACAAAGCCCCGTGGACTCTCCGCCGTCCTGGCTCTGCTCCCCTCAAGTAAATCACACAGAATTCCGAGTTGCAGACATCTCATTGTCTCCGTTTCAAAACCGAATTCAGTAATCATCAAAGACTTGAAGAACTTTTCCCACACTCACAGAGTCCGCTGCAGGACAGGAGCCCGTGTTTCCTGGATTCCAAGGTTCTATTCGCCCCTCCTGTGTTCTCCACTCCCGGCTATTCCCGCCTCTGCCCCACATTCTCACACACACCCCTCCCCTAGCAGACGCCTGGACCTCCCCGGGAGCCCTCTCCCAAGGCTCAGGCTTTCTGGTCCATTTCCCTCAATGAAGTACTGGGGAAAGGGCAGATGCGGGCGTGGGGCATCACAGCACTGAGCGTCCCGAAGGGACCTTGGAGATGCTTAAGTCCAACATCCCTCCCGAAACACTCGCACCTGGCTCGCCATCCCCCTCCCCCTTCCCCCAGTCCGCCCATCTTATCATAGGAAAAACCCGCCCAAAGCCAGGAGACTTAGGGATGTCTGGGACATTGCCTACCTCGGCATCTATGGGAGAGATCCCAGAGTTCTGTCTGAAAGTGAAAGCTCAACTAAGCTACAGAAAGTCAATGACTGTGAAATGGCAGAAGCCCATTGGGTAGGGGCGGGACAGATGACAAACCTTGGTCACTGTCACCCAGGAGGTGGCGCTCTAGAGCAATATCTGGGCACAGAACATGTGAACTGTCTGCAGATGGACTGGACTGGAAGCAGTTCTGTTGTATTAAAAAAAAAAAAAAAGGTGATGTGGAATCAAAAGCTATTGGGAAGGGAAAGTGAGACTCAAGATAAAGGCTGTACAAGGCAGCATTAGGGACAGTCTCTGACAAAACCTTAAACTGGGGGTGTCTGCCGCCGCGGGTTCTTCTTCTGTCTGTTCCTTGTGGTCCCTCCGTCCTGTCTGTGCCCAATGTGGCTTTGTTGGTGACAGGCTGCAATTAACTAGAGCGGAGGAACAAACCGCATGGAAACCGATCACAGGATCCCGGGGGGGAGGGGAAGGCACCCACTCACTGAAAAGGTGCGCTGCTCATCCCGAGCATCCAGTTTCAAGACAAGACAACAAGCATGTATTAGGGGCTTTCTATAGGAAGGGCTTGGTTTTCAGCAATGGGAGACAGAGTAGAGGGGGAGAGACAGAGACACGCAGGAAAGGGGAGACAGACAGACAGACAGACAGAGACCTAGTAAGAGGAAGAGACACGGAGAGAAACATAGATTCAGAGACCCAGAGAGAGAGAGAGACAGAATTATGATTACAATAGGATAAGTGGATGGGGGAGGTCAAGCCGTGCAATGAAGGACAGGAGAGACAAATCTCAATCGGTGGAAGCAGGAAAGTCTTCTGGGAAGCAGGGATGACTGAGCTGAGCTGAATATTAGGAAGATAAGCAATGACCATTTTCAAACTGCAACAATGCAAACTATACGTTTATGGAGTTTCATCAAATGATGGAGTAATTGAGGACTCTACAAATCTTAAAGCACTTTATAAACGTTGGCTATTTGAAGGAACAAGGTATTGGCATGAATAGATATGATGTGGGACCCGGAGTCAGGAAGTCCTGGAGAGCAATTCGGAAATATAATTGGCTTAGGAAAATCACATCATATGCCCTGATCAGCTTGTCATAGGTGTATATGACTTAAATATCAAAGAGCATGTCATTAAAATACTCATCAGGAATCCTTCCCAGTAATAGGTTAGAGAGGAGGTGGAATGAGAGAAAGAGAGACTAAGTCAGTTGGTCAGAGAGGATGATGCTAATCACCAAAGAAAAGATAAGTAATCTTTGTTACATGTAACTGAAATTGTGTTGTGTGAATACAATGAACATCACCAGGATTAAAAAAGAAGCTTCAACTGGGGAGAATTTGCATCATGTTATCTCTTTTCTAAGGCTATGATAGTCATATGTATAGGGAACCAATAGAAGTAGGAGAGACTAAGAACCATTTCCTGATGGATAATTGGTCAGTGAATATGAGCAAAAGAATGGTAAATGACTAAACACCACTAACATTTGCAGCAGATAAATTTCCCCTAGTAACTTGGCAAAGATGACAAAAGTTAGGAATGTTCACTGTTTCAGCAGCTGTGAAGAGATAGTCACACTGAAGCTCTGCTGGTGGATCTGCAAACTGGTCCAGGTATTCTGGGAAACAACTTGAAATAATGTTAAGAAAATGACTAAAATGTCTATAGCTTTAACAGCGATTCCAGTGCTAGGGAAAATATCATAAAGGCAAAGACGGGAATATAATATTCCAAGATATTTACAGCAGCATCCTGTAGGAGAAAAGAACTGGAAATAAAGCAGATGCCAAATGATCTGGCTAAAAAAATGCTACACATGAATATAATGGAATATTACTATGTTTTAAGAAATAGTATATAGGAAGAATAGAGAGAAGCATAACAAGAAATAGAGATTGATGCGAAGTGAGTTAAGGGGAACTGAAAAAACTATACATACAATGAAAACAGTAATAGAAAAGGAAACCAAAAACAATAAACAATCCTTGTTTAATATTATTGATGTAAATTGTTGTAAAAGAATAGAGGATAATGTGTTTCTCAAAGAACAAGCTGTTGTATCTATTGGAAACTTTTGTTAATTTGCTAGTTACTTTTGTTATGTTATTTTCTTTCTTTTTCTTATCACTTGTTGCAGAGGATGTCTTACTAGACAGGAAAAAATATGAAGTGGGAAATTAAGATGATATAAAATCGAAAGATAACAATTTTTAAAATTAATGGTATAATTTTATTATTATTTGCCTTAGACACTAAAATATATTTCCCCCATTTTTCAAGTGGTTCATAAATCCTATTTGTTGCTGTATTTATTGAAAAAATCTAGACAGTATTATTTTCTCTTTTATGGAATTCATGTTTTTGATTTGTTTTACATCTCTTGGGGAAACTATGATTCTTAAGTTATCTTTGCATATCAGGGCCACTAGGTAGTACACTGGATAAAGTTGTAGAACAGGATTCTGGAATATGATAGTAATGTTCAGCTATGTACTTGAAGGGCTGCCATGTTGAAAACGGATTAGTTTCTTTACTAGTGGATTCAATAGGTGGACATTATTTAGAATCACATTTAGGGCTAATGTGAAGAAAAGCCCCCTATCAATTAGAGAAGCCCCAGAAAGAGGATGAACTGCCTCAAGGACTGATTGAAGTCATTGAAGCCATCGAGCAGAGGCTGGATGGCTATTTGTCAGGCACACTAGACTTTGTATTTTGTTTTCAAGGACAGATTGTACCATATCACAAAATTACACAATATTAGAGTGAGCAGGACATTCAGAGATCGCCTAATGGATTTATGAAGAAAAAAACATTCTTACTACTGTATACACAATTTTTATTAAGTTTTCTCTTGCACCTAGCTAATATTTACTTCTTTGTGGCATTCACTTCCTTTTTCTTAATACTATATGATAGGGTCAGATGGAATAAGCCTAATCTCATTGAGGTCTCTTCTAACTCTGTGATTCTATGATTCAAGAACAGTAATAGTAACAACTGATTAGGAACAATTATTTTAAAAATTTCTTAAGTTATATATTAAAATTTTTAATACTTACTTTTTTGAATTCTCAATCTTCTAACAACATGGAATGCAAGTTTTCAAAACTGAATTATCAAGTGGAAGACATCGGAATCATGTGGGAACAAGACAAAATATATATAATTCCCATCAAACTCTCTGCTATCAGAGGTGTCCTGACACAGTCTTCAGTGAACCTACAGAAGACACAGTTTAGATGCAACACTTCTATTACACTATAAAAATCAATCATATTAATCATCTATGTAATAAGTGAAAGAAATCTGGTTAGCCCTGTAGTATAAGGTGTTAAATGAGAGACCTGACTCTCATGGGCGCATTCTCTCTTCACTGCAGATAATGAGTAAAGGTGATAAAGAATCTAGTCAGTAACAAAAAAAGATCTTCAAAAAGCACCAGACAACAGGGATCAATCAAGTCAGGTTTCAGAGTGCATTTGTGACCCATGTCAGTAGTAATCTCACAGTACCATAGCCTAGGGGGAAATATGAGACCTGTGATTCCTCAGGATATATCCCAAGACCTGTTCAGATTTCTGATTCTTTTTGCTGAGAAAGATGAAGGGAGGAAACAGAGATTTAACATGGATTTATAGGTCCTGAGGCAAATTCCCAGGGGCATGAAAAAAGTAGGGGCATGAAGGATGTGTTGCTTAGAGATCAAGTCAAGGGTAGAGCTACTCCTATACACTGTTGACAAAAACTGGAAATGGAAGCATGAATCCTGATGTTAGCAGTTTCATTTGGGAAACTTCCATAGGGAAGGAGCATGTCTACCATGAAAGTTGGGGGCTGAAGGTATGGAGACATTGAGGAATAAGTGGTAAGAAAAAAAGGACAGAAAGGGGGAAACAACACCCCTCCCATCCAGGGAACTATGTAGGAATAAGGATCTTTGTCCAGATTGTTAGGTGCTAATTCTAGCTTTAGATCGAAAGAAGGAAAGAAAGAGTGAGCAGTAAGAAGCGAAGGAAATCGGTAAGGCAGAAAACTTTTAAAAAAAAAGGTAAAGAGTAGGGATGGAGAACAAAAAGGGACTGTGAACTTATTTTTTTAAATCATAGTCCACATCTTCTTCCATAGATGACTTCAGGCCATGTATTAAGCCTCTTGAATTACGTTTTTCCTTGAGTCATCTTTTTTTCCCCTTATTTCATTTTTGGTTGTCTCCCTGTTGTGACCATTCACTCATTACCTCCGAAATTAAACTTCAGTGACTCTGAATGAAGCCCTAGATGACCCTAAACTTCTTCTTCAGGGCAGTCTGGTCATTTGAGACTGAATTCCTCTCTTGGAAAGACAAATATCCAGGGAGAATTTCTCAAATTATTATTCCTAAAAGGGTGAGGAATATCAGAATGAAGCTCCAAGCAAGTCAGTCCATCCAATCCTCCTTGAGAATAATGCCTGCAGAGTAGACCAAGACTTATTACCTCTCAGAGATTGCTCCAACATAAACTATTTAATTTCCTTTCCCTTCTATAGAATGGCTAGAACCACATGTCTGTTCTTCCACCTCCAGTCCCAGCTTACAGTTGTCTTTCTGTTTCACCTCTGTATATTAACTGATACATCAAATTGCACACAACCTGTTCTATCCTTAGGAAGCCTCCTCTCTCTCCACCACCAAATTCCTCATGAGATATCTGGCTAACTATCTGGGTGATACTTGGGGTCAGGGCTGTGTAGAGATTGAAGTGAGGATAGAATGAGGATGGGTAGTTGATACCCAATGAGTATTTCATGAGAATTTCTCTTCAATATTATCCACTTACCCTTCCCCAATTGTGGTCCCCAGGTCCCCATTACCATGACAACTGTATATTTCTCATAATTAAAAATATAAACACTCACTTCTGTTGAACAAGTCACTGCCAGTATCCTGATCAACTGATGTTGAGGGCTGAAACTATGAAAAGATATAATTGGATCAATGAGCACTTAAGGCTAATTACCTATTTAATGTGAGACAATGACTCTATTAGCATATGTTTGGATAAATGGCTCTTCTCACCATTGGTGTTTGCTGAATATTTGGTGTTAAGATAATGGTAGGCAAGGATGGAGGGTGGAGGGAGAGAGGGCAGAGAGTGACTTGGTGGCAGGATGAGGAGCAGAGAAGTTGGTGAATCTGGACTCCTGAATCCCGGATTCTGCCTGGCAGTTTCTTTCACTTCTCCCCTAAAGACTAAGGACTCTCATTCATCCTGACTCTGGTTGACCCTGAAGCCGTTCAGGGAGCTAGCCCGCACTTAACAATTGGCACCCTACATGGACCAAGGACCCTAATTTCACTGAAGAATTCCCTGTAACTAGGAAATAAGATGAGTATTTTAATAGACAAACAGGGAACTTACTTTGTTAAGAGCTAAACTAGTAATTTCTGGTTTTTGCTGAAATGGGGCAGACATTAGGAAAAGATGTACCCCCACTCCCACCCCCAACTCCAACCCCACCCTGAGGGAGATGTCCAGGAAGCATACTCAGACTGATAAAGAGGACAGGTTTGATTGTAACACGGGAGCAGATTGATGGACTCATGGATACATCAGAATGTATGTCCCTTGGTTCTTCAAGGAAGAAGAAATAGAGGCAGATAATTGGAAATTAGTAGAAGATCAACTGTGTGAATATTACAGTGATAAAGGTCCTGATTCAATTTCTGAGGAAACATTCTATATGTACAGCATAATACAATTGGCCTTAAAAATCCCATAAGTTCTAGAAAAAAGAAAAGTTTTAAGAACAGCCAGATGAGGAGGAGAAAGAGGAAGAGAAGGGAGAAGATAATGGAAATCTCAGCAGAGGGCATGGGGAGTTAAGTGAGCTTAAAGACTGTGATTCTTGCTCTCACAGCCCAGCTTCAACTCTGCCTACACTCGAGCAGGGTCTTGACCCTCCTCCATCAACTTCACCTTCTAGGATGGAGGGAGGAGGAGTAATGGGAGGGACAGTGATACCACCAGCACCTTCCCCCCTCAATTACCCCCTCCTATGATTACATTACAAAAGGCATTACTTAAAGCCACAGAAGAAGGAAAGAATACAGCTTATTTGAGAATAGAAATGTATCCTGTGATTAAACAGCTTAACTCTTCAGGTCAAGAAAGTAGAAGATATGCCCTTTGGATATAGAAATCCTCAAAGATCTAAAAAAGCTTGCACTCTTTATGGTTCTACATCATCTTATGTTAAGATGTTATTACAGAATTTGGCTTATGAAATTTTAATCGCTAGTGATTGGAAATCTATAGCAAGGACATGCTTAGAACCTGGACAAAACTTGTTGTGGGTTTCAGAGCATAGTGAACTCTGTAGGATACAAGCCAATGAAATTGGCAAACTGGAGTTAATCCTCCAATCACCTGTGACCAACTAACAGGTGTAGATTCTTATGCAGACATTTCAGTACAGATTAATTACCCCATAGCAGCAGATGAGCAAATTGCTACTGCTGCTATAAAAGCATGGGGTTTTATCCCAGGTGAACAGGACAGAAGAGAGGACTTCATGAAAATTGCACAAGGGCCAAATGAACCCTTTGCTGATTTTGTGGGATGTTTGCAGACAGTTGTCATACGAACTACTAATGAAAATGCAGTAACAGACATTATGATAAGGCAACTTGCTAAAGAAAATGCTAATGATGTTTGTAGAAGAATTATACTAGGACTGCGCAAAGATGTTCCTTTAGAGGAGCTCATAAGACACTGTGCCACAATGGGCACAAATGCCTTTTATAGCCAGGCTATGATACAGACTTCCCAAGTTTCAAACATGGGAAGACAGGGTCCCTTTTGGGAAGGGACTTCCAGAGAGACTCATCAATGCCTTCAATGGGGTAAAGTAGTGTATGGATGGAGAGATATGGTGAAGAACTTCCAGGAATGTTTAAATTCTTTTTCTGTATTTTATTATTGATTATTTTTATGTCTCTGTGACTTGCATAAGTATGTTGTGTGTTAGCCAATTTTACTTAAACTTTCGATATATTTATGTAACCTGAAATAATGACATTTATTACTATTCAATGTTATCAATATTTAGACTATTAGTTGAATGCTGTTAGCTTAGTAATCTAAATTTTGAAGGTCTGTTAGCACCTATGTCTAACATTCAATTAAGGGGAGAGGGCACCTATTTTCTTAATGCTCCCCAACCTATGATGTAATCCCTAGTAACCAAACCTATAAAAACTGTATATCTTTCCTTATTCTTTAGCCCTTCTACCATGAGCTTTCTCTCTTTCCCTCCTCGCGGTGGAATTGCTCATTCTCATGAGAATCTATTAATAAACAACTTTTCTGCTTTTTTACTTTGAGAAGTCTCTGAGTAGTCATTTTTGGACAGGAGTCCTATCCCTCACAGTACGACATTAGAAAGCTCCATGTCGGCATAGAGACAGAATGAGAAAAGAGGGTGAGAGAACAAGACCCAAAACCCCATGTCCAAAAAGGTTTGTTCTGAGGGGTCAGGGAGAAGATCAGCACAAGCAGGGAGAGAACTAGAGGCTAACATATTGTGCAGACCAGGTGGGAGGGGTCTCTGTGGTTAGAAAATTACAGAGACGACACTGGCAATGTTCTGCAAAACAATAGATCAGCAGAGAAATCAAAGCTCTAAAAAACACCAGAACCTAACAGGCTCTTGTTGTACACACCCCAAACTGGAAGTGACAGCACAGATCACAGCACAACCTTGCAGCCACAACCTGCAGTATAGGGCTTTTCCTTGGGGCAGTTACAAACCTGCACAGCACAAGGACATAGCCCAGGTTGGCCTCTGATCTGCACAGTGGGGGGCTCGGCCTGGGGCAATAGAACTTTCACATCACAACTTGCTTCAGGGCAGAGACACTACTGGTCTGACGGGGCTATTCGATGGTCAGTTGCTAATACCCACAGCCCCACAGGGGGCTTTGGCCTCTGATAGTGACACTCTCACTGCTTAGTTTCTAGCCTTAGGGCAGTCGCTAAACCACACAGTGGGGTTCTCCACTGGGCACTTCCTTAGCTCAGCCGAGCTGAATCACTTCCAGTAATGGGGGGAACAATTTGGAACTAAGCTCAAAAAGTTATCAAACTGTGCATACCTTTTGATCCAGCAGTGTTTCTACTGAGCTTATATCCCAAAGAGATATTAAAGAAGGGAAAGGGACCTGTATGTGCATGAGTGTTTGTGGCAGCCCTCTTTGTAGTGGCCAGAAACTGGAAACTGAATGGACGCCCATCAATTGGAGAATGGCTGAATAAATTATGGTATATGAATATTATGGAATATTATTGTTCTGTAAGAAATGACCAGCAGGATGATTTCAGAAAGGCCCAGAGAGACTTACATGAACTGATGCTGAGTGAAATGAGCAGGACCAAGAGATCATTATATACTTCAACAGCAATACTATATGATGATCAATTCTGTTGGACCTGGCCATCTTCAGCAATGAGATGAACCAAATCAGTTCCAATGGAGCAGTAATGAACTGAACCAGCTACACCCAGTTATTTTTTCCTATATTTTTACCTGCCTGCATTTTTTATTTCCTTCACAGCCTAATTGTACAATATTTCAGAGCCCGATTCTTTTTGTACAGCAAAATAACAGTTTGGACATGTATACTTATATTGTATTTAATTTATACTTTAATATATTTAACATGTATTGGTCATCCTGCCATCTAGGGGAGGGAGTGGGGGGAAGGAGGGGAAAAATTGTAACAAAAGGTTTGTCAATGCTGTAAAATTAGCCATGCATATAACCTGTAAATAAAAAGCTAATAAAAAAAATGAGTACTTAGGTTTTTTAGGCAGTGCTGCTGTTAAAGGGCTGCCAACACTTTCACCTGTTCCTATCCAATGGAAAAGTGATACACCAGAGTGGATAGAACAGTGGCCCTTAACTAGTGATAAAATTCAGGCCTTATGAGATATAGGACAAGACAACTTGACCAAGGACACTTACAATCTTCTCTAAGTCCTTGGAATTCCCAAGTATTTGTTGTAAGAAAGAAATCTGGAAAATGGAAAATGTTGACTGATTTAAGAAAAGTAAATAAACAGATGGAAACTATGGGAACTCTTCAGCCTGGACTTCCGTCTCCTACTCAGTTGCCTAGAGAATGGGCTCTCTGGGTTATAGATATTAAGGATTGTTTCTATTCTATCCCTCTAGATAAGGAAGATATGAAAAGGATTGCCTTTTCTGTGCCCAGCGTTAACTTAGCTGAACTTTATAAAAGATACAAATGCCCAGTTTTGCTCCCACTGTGCTTTCCTTACTTTCCTACAATCCTGGACACACAACCCCTGGGTTTAATCTTTTTTGTTTTTGAAATTGTTAAGGAGATTCTATTTTTCTCTGCTATTTCTTCCATCATAGCAGGTAATATTAAACTTTTTTATTATAGCTTTTTATTTACAAGATAGCTGCATGGGTAATTTTTCAGTATGGAAAACTGCAAAACCTTTTGTTCCAATTTTTCCTCTCCTTCCCCTCACCTCTTCCCTCAGATGGCAGTTTGACCAATACATGTTAAATATGTTAAAGTATAAATTAAATACAATATATATATATACATACATATATATATATATATATACTTGTCCAATCAGTTATTTTGCTGTACAAAAAGAATCAGAATTTGAAATATTATACAATTAGCCTGTGAAGGAGATAAAAAATGCAGGCGGGCAAAAATAGAGGGATTGGGAGTTCTATGTAATGGTTCATAGTCATCAATCAGAGTTCTTTTGCTGGGTGTAGCTGGTTCAATTCATGTAAGTCTCTCCAGGACTTTTTGAAATCATCCTGCTGGTCATTCCTTACAGAACAATAATATTCCATGACGTTCATGTATCACAATTTATTCAGCCATTCTCCAATGGATGGGCATCCATTCCTTTTCCAGTTTTTAGTCACTACAAACAGGGCTGCCACAAACATTTTGGCACATACAGGTCCCTTTCCCTTCTTTAGTATCTCTTTGGGGTATAAGCCCAGAAGTAACACTGCTGGATCAAAAGGTATGCACATATAAGCCACCAAATAAATAGTGAACTGAATATTTTTCACTTGATCCTTAGAAAGAATTTTGGGTGGTATGTGCTGCTGTTAACATTTTTCATATGAGAAACTGAGGCAGAGATGAAAGGACTGGCCCAGGGTCACACATCAAGGAAGAGGCAGAAAATAAACTCAGATCTTTCTGGCTCCACTCACCACTCAGTGTCCATTGCACCTCTTAGCTCCTTCTGAATGGAGCTGTGCTAGGGATCTCATTTCCTCAATAACACCTCACAAGGAGAGGTTCAAAAAGAAAATGTTGGTGTCTGTGATATTTTTCCTATTAATTTATTAGTCATTAAAATCATGTATGTGTCAAATAAATGCAATAGTTTTCAACATCAGAATACATCAGCCACTTCCCACATCAAAATAACAAGATAACATGTTGTTACCAAATTTATTTAGCTTCTCTCATCATGCTTCCTTAATGTCAGATATATTCCAAGGCCCAGCCTAATTAGAATGATGTTTCTCTCAATTTATTTGAAAGCTGGAAGTAATTCTTACTCAAATCGGTCTTTGACACTTCCTTTTTCCTCCCAATGTCTCTCCCTCTCTGTCTCTCTGTCTCTCTCTTTTTTTGTCTCTCTCTCGCTCCTGCTCTCGCCCTCAACTTTGCACTCTCATTCTTTGTCTCCCTATCTCCCTCACCTTCTGTGTGTGTGTGTGTTTTGAGTATGCTGGGTCACGAGGACCTGGGGAAAATAATGTTTGTTCTGTACTCCTCTCTTGCTGCTTTCTACCTTCTTCCTTGTTTCCTCCCCTCTCTCTCCCTCCCAATCTTTCCACTTTCTTTTCCCCCTTCTATTGAAATCTGAAAATTGGCATTAGAACCTAATACAACAGTGAGAAATAAATAGGAAAAGACTCTCTCAGCTCTACATATGTAGAAGGTATCAGGTGCAGAAGAAGAATAAAACAAACCTGAATCTTACCCAGAACACACCCTTCAAAGTGTGTTCTCCCAGACTACTTAGGACTAATTTTCCTGACTTCGGTTATGAGCTCTTTTCCCACACTGGTCTAGCCCCATGAATTTGGTTACCCTCGAAACTCTGGTGCAACACATTGTTTATACTCTCTCAGAACATTACCAGATTTTTTTGTCTCCTTTGTCTCAGATGATAGGTATGTCTAATAAAAAGTGAACCCATGGTACAGGAAGAATGATTCAAAGTCTTATCTCATCAGACTGTCTTTCCATTTTCGTGTGATGTTTTAAAATTTGAGAGACAAATTTTGGGAGTAATTAATCACATTATTAATTAATTGATTAGTTGTAGTGGATAATAAAAGGACTGTCATTTGGTTCTCTTATAAATCAAAAATTGATCATTTTTACAGATTTCTGTATGCTTTGGAGGAGTGGGTGTACCTGATACATGGCAATGCACTATGATTGGTTAACAATTAATAAAAAAATAAATAAATATAATGAATGGTGGTCTTATTGTAATAAGTGGTGTCTATTCTTATGTCATTCTTAATCCAACATCATTCCCAAACCCCTAAAACTGAGTACAACACTATAGGCTTCCATATCTGGGTGGGGACTGAAAAAGATTGAGAATATCAAATCCAATCTCATTATTAGCCCTTTATTTCAGGAGCTGATTTGATCTAGTTGCGTATGAGGAAGGGCAATAAAACATTGTGTATCACCCCAATGGCAATTGGTTATTAATACAAGAGAGCAATAATTCTTTCTCTCATTTGGTTCATACCATGGCAGAATCACATACAGCCTGGTAAGCCTTCTAGATCATAAAGTCTTCCAAGCTTGTCTTTCCAATTGTCTGAAGTTTTAGAAGCAGCAAAAAAGTGGCTCCATATGGGTTAGTTGTTATTGTTGTTTGTCCTTCATTCTCCAAGAGGACCATGACATTAGGAAGGTGATGCCATGCCATGCAAGTGAATTAGATTTAAGTGAGAGAGGGTTGTGCAAAGTCACTAGTATCACTTTCTCCTCCAGAGCCATCTGGATTCAGTGACAAGAGACAGATCGGGGCAACTGGAGATGGCCCTCCATGCAATGGGAAACCTTGGCCATTTTAAGTTAAGCTATTTAACAGGTCACACTTTGGCTGGAGCAACACCCATTCAGTGATTAAGTTATTGTCAAGAAATGAGGGAAACAATGGTCTTCTTGCCTAGTCAAAAAAGACAAAAGCACATATGGATTTATGAAGACATGGAAAAGGAAAGAAGCAGCAAAGGAACCAAGAGTGGTTGCTGTGAAAGTTGTTAGGCAATTAAAAAAAAAAAAGATGATGTGGGAAGGAAGAAAAACAGAATCTCTGTTTCTCTCTCAACTTTCAGTAGTTCTTCTACTCAATTCTTAATTAGGTCCTGGCAAACAAACCAAAAAAAGTGATGATATATGTGATTCTTCTTTGGGTAAGAGGGCAGTGTTGGAGAGATCCTAGGGAAAGTAGTTTAAATCTTCTCTGAAAATCCTGGGATGTGGAGTTTTGCTCCTTTTTCTGCTTCAGAAATATTCAGAATTAACATAGAGTAATGAGGCAAGTTTCCATGAATGTTCCAGTTTTTCCATGAGTTTCAAGAAGAAGAGAGAGAGAAGCAGATACTTATTCTGGCAGACATGGGAAATGGTGTTGAGCATGGCACCAGGGCAGCCACGGTCTGCATCAACCCTGGGTAGACAGGATGGCAGAGAAAGTGAAAGATAAGCCTGATCATTCTTGGATATCCTCCTTATCCCTAGACATGAATCCAGGTGACTGAAGAAGTGTCTGTTTTCTCTTCCCATTGTCTCTTCCCCTCCTTCCTTCCATTCTTTTGGGCAGAGATTTAACTACAAACTCCCCGTTCCATTTAAGCTACTCATGAATGTTTAAAGGTACTTTTGTTAATCCTGCTTTTCCTAGATAAAAGAATCCAATTTCTGTTGTGCCCTTGGATTTAGTACATACACCCTGAAGTTGGTAATAGAGCCAGGCAACTATGGAAATCCTATCAGCTGCTGAATAGGGCCTTGTGCTCCCACTGTGCTTTCCTTACTTTCCTACAATCCTGGACACACAACCCCTGGGTTTAATCTTTTTTGTTTTTGAAATTGTTAAGGAGATTCTATTTTTCTCTGCTATTTCTTCCATCATAGCAGGTAATATTAAACTTTTTTATTATAGCTTTTTATTTACAAGATAGCTGCATGGGTAATTTTTCAGTATGGAAAACTGCAAAACCTTTTGTTCCAATTTTTCCTCTCCTTCCCCTCACCTCTTCCCTCAGATGGCAGTTTGACCAATACATGTTAAATATGTTAAAGTATAAATTAAATACAATATATATATATACATACATATATATATATATATATATATATATACTTGTCCAATCAGTTATTTTGCTGTACAAAAAGAATCAGAATTTGAAATATTATACAATTAGCCTGTGAAGGAGATAAAAAATGCAGGCGGGCAAAAATAGAGGGATTGGGAGTTCTATGTAATGGTTCATAGTCATCAATCAGAGTTCTTTTGCTGGGTGTAGCTGGTTCAATTCATGTAAGTCTCTCCAGGACTTTTTGAAATCATCCTGCTGGTCATTCCTTACAGAACAATAATATTCCATGACGTTCATGTATCACAATTTATTCAGCCATTCTCCAATGGATGGGCATCCATTCCTTTTCCAGTTTTTAGTCACTACAAACAGGGCTGCCACAAACATTTTGGCACATACAGGTCCCTTTCCCTTCTTTAGTATCTCTTTGGGGTATAAGCCCAGAAGTAACACTGCTGGATCAAAAGGTATGCACAGTTTGATAACTTTTTGAGCATAGTTCCAAATTGCTCTCCATAATGGCTGGATGTGTTCACAATTCCACCAACTATGCATCAGTGTCCCAGTTTTCCCACATCCCCTCCAACATTCTGCATTATCTTTCCCTGCCATTCTAGCCAATCTGACAGGTGTGTAGTGGATCTCAGAGTTGTCTTAATTTGCATTTCTCTGATTAATAATGACTTGGAGCATCTTTTCATATGGCTAGAAATAGTCTCAATTTCTTTGTCTGAGAAATGTCTGTTCATATCCTTAGACCATTTATCAATTGGAGAATGGCTTGATTTCTTAAAAATTAGTCAATTCCCTATATATTTTGGGAATGAGGCCTTTATCAGAATCTTTGATTGTAAAAAGGTTTTTCCAGTATATTGTTTCCCTTCTAATCTTGTCTGCATTAGTTTTGTTTGTACAAAAACTTTTCAATTTGATATAATCAAAATGTTCTATTTTGTGGTCAATAGTGATCTCTAGTTCTTCTTTGGTCATAAATTCCTCCCTCTTCCACAGGTCTGAGAGGTAAACTATCCTATGCTCTTCCAATTTATTTATAATCTCATTCTTTATGCCTAGGTCATGAACCCATTTTGACCTTATCTTGATATACAGTGTTAAGTGTGGGTCAATGCCTAGTTTCTGCCATACTAATTTCCAAATTTCCCAGCAATTTTTTTCAAACAGTTAGTTCTTATCTGGCTATTGGCAATAAATCGAGCATGGAGTGCGGACCAAAGGACTTAGGGTGGCTGTCAACTGGAACTGATGGGTCAGGAAGAATAGGGGGACTTTGGGTCAGGGCAAGGTCTGGTGGTGCCAGGGATGGCGCTGGCTGACTAGCCAGGGCTGATGTTCTAGGTTGGGGAAGGACTAGTAAGGCAGTCGGAGGTCCCCTGGGGCCCTTTGAAGGGGGTGGATCTATACATTGAACTAGAAGGTAGTGGCTGAATTGAAAACTGCTCCCTGCCCGGGACCAAAGGGTCAACCTTCGGGACTTCTCCCATTTCTGGTGGGAAGATTCCTGGATAGTTAGGATGATGGAGGGGGAGGGGTTGCAGAGTAGACTGGGTCTGCTGATCAACGGTTTGGATGGGTCTCTAAGATAAGCTTTGTAAGGAACTCAAGTGTTCTATTCATTCTTTCCACTTGCCCAGGGAGTGAGCACCACCCAGCATCAGTGCACAGTCGGACTGGAGGGGCCATGGGGGCTCTAAGGTAGAAGCAGGGAGCCAGGGTGGGATCTACTGTCAGAAGGTTCTAAATCTGAGTAGCAGATGGCAGAAAAGGAGGGACCTCCCTCCAGGTCACTAAGGGTCATTGTCCATGTGGGCTTTGGGGCCTGTGGGTTTCCTGAAGCTTTGGAAACCAGAGGGAGGAGGAAGAGGACTATGGAAAATCTCATAGTGACACTGGAGTTACACTTCTGGAGAAAGGATGGGGGGGGGGGTCCCTTAGGGAATGATTTTGCCTCTATACAGACAAATAGGGCAATCACAAACAGTACCAACAAAGCAGAGATTACAAGGATTAATCCTCCTGGATTTTTCACCCAATGTTTTTCATAGATTTAGGGGAAATCAAGGAGCAGAGCGTGGATCAGTCTCAGGTTCAGGGGATCTGCACTAATTTCTATTTCCCATTCAGTGGTGACTGCTGGCTTCACGCTGCTATAGTCAATCCAGGCAGGGATGGACTTAACCTTTACAACAATAAGTGGGGTGAGGATCACAGTATGAGGTCCTTTCCACCTGGGCTCCAGGCCAGAGGTAGAAAATCTCTTTATCAGAACTGCATCCTTAGGCTGGAATGAATGAGTGGGCTCAGTAACAGGCACAGGAAAAGCCTCTCAAAGCCTCCCAGAGGAGGTGTGAGAATTCTTTCTGAGTTTTCTGCAGGGCCTGTAGGAACATGACAAGGGAAGAGTTAGAGACTGCAGCAGTTATGTCCTCTCTAACCAAGGGCAGGATAGGTGGTGGTCTCCCAAACAGAATTCCAAAGGAGTTAGACCCACTCTGTGGGGATGCATCTATTTCTAAGCAATGCTAATGGCAGCAGGGACACCCAGGAGCTTTGGGTCTCTAAGACAAGCTTTGTAAGGAGCTCCTTAAGCGTTCTATTCATTCTTTCCACTTGCCCAGAGCTCTGTGGTCTGTATGCACAATGAAGTTTTCACTGTCTCCTGAGTGCCTCTCTAATGCCTTGTGATATTCTGGCAACAAAGTCTGGGCCATTATTAGACTCTATGGCTACTGGAAGACCGAAGTGGGGATTAATGCATTTAGTATCTTTTTGACCGCTGTGAGAGCCGTTCCATTCTGTGTGGGGAAGGCCTCTAACCCACCCTGAGAGGGTGTCTACAGAAACTAACAGGTGTTTGTACCCAGGTGTCGAGGGCTGTATCTCAGGATAATCTACCTCCCATCTCTCCCCTGGGATATGTCCCTTAAGCCTGATTCCCACAAGGGCCTCTTTAATTCTTTTTACATTTACTAGGGTGCAGGTGTTACATCTATAAATATAACTTCTGATCAATTGGCTGACATCCTTTATGTAATATCTGCTCAGTAACTGTTGCATTTTCTTTCCACCCAAATAAGTGAAATCACCACAAGCCCTTCACCAGCATTCTGCTTAATGCTTGTGCAATAAAATTTTGTCCTGCATGTACCACCAGGGACCCTCCCTCTTTCCTATCTGAGATGGGAAGGTCTCTTCTGAAGGAGAATATATAGGTAAGGGAGGAAGTGGGGATTGCCAGAGGCAGGGAAGAACTGGGGGAGGTGGCTGCTCACTGAGCCACTGCATCCACAGCCCAATTTCCCGCTGCTTCCATTGTCTCACCAGAGCGGTGACCTGGGCAGTGGAGAATAGCAACAGAGAGGGGTAACCAGACAGAGTCTAGTAAGGAAAGTGATTCTGCCTTAATTTCCCTCCCAGGAGAGGTCAGCAGGCCCCTTTGTTTGCAAAGAGAGGCGAGGATGTGAGCTGTTGGGAAAGCATAGCAACTGTCAGTGAAAGTGTTATCGTTTTTCTTTCTGCTGTGCTCAGGGCCTGCGTTAAGGGGATAAGCTCCGACTTCTGGGCAGAAGAGCCAGAGTGAGGGAAGGAAACCACAGGGTAGAGAGGGAGGGATAGTCCACCACTGCTGCCCCAGAAACACGGGGGTCTCCACAGCAAAACTGCTCCCATCTGTGAAAATCAGCTCAGGGTTCCCCAGCGGGGGGTCAGACAGGCCGGGTCTTGGTGACTGGGACTCCTCAAGGAGCTGGAAGCAGCCATGCACGGGCCGGGTCAGAGCCAAGGTCTGGGAGCCAGGTGGCAGGGCTTGGGGAGCACGTTCGGAGAAAATGGGGCGGGGATGGTCGGGAAGCAGGGCCTGATAGTGGGTAATGCGGGCGTCAGAGAACCACCGGTCAGGGGCAGACCTGAGCAGAGCCTCAGCAGAGTGAGGGGCAGAGATAGAGAGAGACTGGCCCAAGGAAAGCTTGTCAGGCTCCTCCAGCAGGAGGGCGGTCACAGCCACAGCCCTAAGGCAGGGGGGCCTCCCAACTGCCACAGAGTCCAAGCCTTAGAGAGATAAGCAACAGGGAGATGCCCAGGGCCAAGCTTTTGGGTCAGAATGCCCTTCGTAATACCCCCAACCCCTGACACAAAAAGATGAAAGGGCTTTGTGACATTAGGGGCCTTGGTGAGGGCCGTCCTGAGATGATCAAAGGCAGCTGTTCATTGGGTCCCAGACAAGGGGGTCCTGCCCGGCTGTGGCAGAATAAAGGGGTTTTGCTATCTCAGCAAAGGAGGGAATCCAAAGGTGAAGATCATCTACATACTGGACCAGAGAGCACTAAGAATGTTCCCTGTGGAAGGGTTGGAGGTCCAGATGGAGAGCTTCACCAAACAGGGTGAGGGAGGTTTTAAAACCCTGTGGGAACTGGTCCAAGTGAGCTGCCCTGAGAATCCCCTTTTGGGATCTATCCCCTGGAAAGAGAAAAGACACTGACTAGCTGGTACAATGGAGTATCAAAAAGAAAGCATCCTTTAGGTCCAGAACAGTATATAAAGTGTGACTAGGAGGCAGCAAGTGAGTAGGGTATATGGATTTGGAACCATGGGATGGATACTTTCAACCCATTTATTAACTTCCCTAAGATCCTGAACTGGGCGGAAGTCCTGTAGTCCCAGCTTTCCTGGGGTGTTCCAAGGGGACTTGCAGGTTACAAGATACCAGCATTTCTATTTTTTTATTTTAATTTTATTTTATTTAATAATAACTTTGTATTGACAGAATCCATGCCAGGGTAATTTTTTACAACATTATCCCTTGCACTCACATATGTTTCGATTTTTCCCCTCCGCCCTCCACCCCTCCCCGCCCAAGATGGCAAGCAGTCCTACATATGTTAAATATGTTGCAGTATATCCTAGATACAATACATATTTGCAGAACTGAATAGTTCTCCCTTTGCACAGGGAGAATTGGATTCAGAAGGTAAAAATAACCCGGGAAGAAAAACAAAAATGCAAATAGTTCACATTCGTTTCCCAGTGTTCCTTCTTTGGGTGTAGCTGTTTCTGCCCATCATTTATCCATTGAAATTCAGTTAGGTCTCTTTGTCATAGAAATCAACTTCTATCAGAATACATCCTCATACAATATTGTTGTCAAAGTGTATAATGATCTCCTGGTTCTGCTCATCTCACTTAGCATCAGTCCATGTAGGTCTCTCAAAGCCTCTCTGTATTCATCCTGCTGGTCATTCCTTACAGAGCAATAATATTCCATAACATTCATATACCACAATTTACCCAGCCATTCTCCAATTGATGGGCATCCATTCATTTTCCAGTTTCTAGCCACTACAAACAGGGCTGCTACAAACATTTTGGCACATACAGGTCCCTTTCCCTTTTTTAGTATCTCTTTGGGGTATAAGCCCAATAGAAACACTGCTGGATCAAAGGGTATACACATTTTGATAACTTTTGGGGCATAATTCCAGATTGCTCTCCAGAATGGTTGGATTCGTTCACAACTCCACCAACAATGCATCAGTGTCCCAGTTTTCCCGCATCCCCTTCAACATTCATCATTATTTTTTCCTGTCATCTTAGCCAATCTGACATGTGTGTAGTGATATCTCAGAGTTGTCTTAATTTGCATTTCTCTGATCAATAGTGATTTGGAACACTCTTTCATATGAGTGGTAATAGTTTCAATTTCTTCATCTGAAAATTGTCTGTTCATATTCTTTGACCATTTATCAATTGGAGAATGGCTTGATTTTTTATAAATTTGAGTCAGTTCTCTATATATTTTGGAAATGAGGCCTTTATCAGAACCTTTAATTGTAAATATGTTTTCCCAGTTTGTTGCTTCCCTAATCTTGTTTGCATTCATTCTGTTTGTACAAAGGCTTTTTAATTTGATATAATCAAAATTTTCTATTTTGTGATCGGTAATGGTCTCTATTTCATCTTTGGTCACAAATTTCTTTCTCCTCCACAAGTCTGAGAGATAAACTATCCTATGTTCCTCTAATTTATTTATAATCTCGTTCTTTATGCCTAGGTCATGGACCCATTTTGATCTTATCTTGGTATATGGTGTTAAGTGTGGGTCCTTGCCTAATTTCTGCCATACTAATTTCCAGTTATCCCAGCAGTTTTTATCAAATAATGAAATCTTATCCCAAAAGTTAGAATCTTTGGGTTTGTCAAACACTAGATTGCTATAGTTGACTATTCTGTCTTGTGAATCTAACCTTTTCCACTGATCCACTAATCTATTTCTTAGCCAATACCAAATGGTTTTGGTGACTGCTGCTTTATAATATAATTTTAGATCAGGTATAGCTAGACCACCTTCATTTGATTTTTTTTTTCATTAATTCCCTTGAGATTCTCGACTTTTTAATTGTTCCATATGAATTTTGTTGTTATTTTTTCTAAATCATTAAAATATTTTCTTGGAAGTCTGATTGGTATAGCACTAAATAAATAGATTAGTTTAGGGAGTATTGTCATCTTTATTATATTCGCTCGGCCTATCCAAGAGCATTTAATATTTTTCCAATTATTTAAGTCTGACTTTATTTGTGTGGAAACTTTTTTGTAATTTTGCTCATATAATTCCTGACTTTCCTTTGGTAGGTAGATTCCCAAATATTTTATGCTATCAACAGTTATTTTGAATGGAATTTCTCTTTGTATCTCTTGCTCTTGGATTTTGTTGGTGGTGTATAAAAATGCTGAGGATTTATGGGGATTTATTTTGTATCCTGCTACTTTGCTAAAATTATGAATTATTTCTAATAGCTTTTTAGTAGAATCTCTGGGGTTTTCTAGGTATACCATCATATCATCTGCAAAGAGTGATAGTTTGGTTTCCTCATTGCCTACTCTAATTCCTTTAATCTCTTTCTCAACTCTTATTGCAGAGGCTAGTGTTTCTAATACAATATTGAATAATAATGGTGATAGTGGGCAACCTTGCTTCACTCCCGATCTTACTGGGAAAGGCTCCAGTTTTTCCCCATTGCATATGATGCTTACTGAAGGTTTTAAATATATGCTCCTAACTATTTTAAGGAAAAGTCCATTTATTCCTATGCTCTCAAGTGTTTTTATTAGGAATGGATGTTGGATTTTATCAAATGCTTTTTCTGCATCTATTGAGATGATCATATGGTTTTTGTTTGGTTGGTTGTTGATAAAGTCAATTATGTTAATAGTTTTCCTAATATTGAACCAGCCCTGCATTCCTTGTATAAATCCTACTTGGTCATATTGTATTATCCTGGGGATGATTTTCTGTAATCTTTTTGCTAATATTTTATTTAAGATTTTAGCATCAATATTCATTAGGGTGATTGGTCTATAATTTTCTTTCTCTGTTTTCAGCCTACCTGGTTTAGGTATCAGTACCATATCTGTGTCATAAAAGGAGTTTGGTAGGACTCCTTCAATCCCTACTTTTTCAAATAGTTTATTTAGCATTGGAGTTAATTGATCTTTAAATGTTTGATAGAATTCAGATGTAAATCCATCTGGTCCTGGGGATTTTTTCTTAGGGAGTTGATTGATAGTTTGTTCTATTTCTTTTTCTGAGATAGGAGTGTTTAGGATATTTACTTCTTCCTCTGTTAGTTTAGGCAAGCTATATTTTTGGAGGTATTCTTCTATTTCATTTAAGTTGTCGAATTTATTGGCATAAAGTTGGGCAAAGTAACTCCTAATTATTGCTCTAATTTCCTCTTCGTTAGTGGTGAGTTCTCCCTTTTCATTTTTAAGACTAACAATTTGATTTTCCTCTTTCCTTTTTTTAATTAGATTTACTAAGGGTTTGTCTATTTTATTGGTTTTTTCATAGAACCAACTCTTAGTTTTATTAATTAATTCAATAGTTTTTTTACTTTCAATTTTATTGATCTCTCCTTTTATTTTTTGAATTTCAAGTTTAGTGTTTGACTGGGGGTTTTTAATTTGTTCCTTTTCTAGCATTTTTAGTTGCAAGCCCAATTCAATGACCTTCTCTTTTTCTATTTTATACAAATAGGCCTCTAGAGATATGAGATTTCCCCTTATTACCGCTTTGGCTGCATCCCATACATTTTGGTATGATGTCTCATTATTATCGTTTTCTTGGATGAAGTTATTAATTATGTCTATAATTTGCTGTTTCACCCAATCATTCTTTAGTATGAGATTATTTAGTTTCCAATTATTTTTTGGTCTACTTTCCCGTGGCTTTTTATTGAATGTAATTTTCAATGCATTGTGGTCTGAAAAGGATGCATTCACTATTTCTGCCTTACTGCATTTGAGTTTGAGGTTTTTATGTCCTAATATATGGTCAATTTTTGTATAAGTTCCATGAACTACTGAAAAGAAGGTGTACTCCTTTCTGTCCCCATTACATTTTCTCCAGAGATCTATCATATCTAATTTTTCTAGTATTCTATTTATCTCTTTGATTTCTTTCTTATTTATTTTGTGGTTTGATTTATCTAATTCTGAGAGTGCAAGGTTGAGATCTCCCACTATTATAGTTTTACTCTCTGTTTCTTCTTGCAGCTCTCTTAATTTCTCTTTTAAGAATTTAGATGCTACACTACTTGGTGCATATATGTTTAATATAGATACTGCTTCATTATTCATTCTACCCTTTAGCAAGATATAGTGCCCTTCCTTATCTCTTTTGATTAGATCAATTTTTGCTTTAGCTTGATCTGAGATCAGGATGGCTACCCCCGCTTTTTTGACTTCACCTGAAGCATAGTAGATTTTGCTCCAACCTTTTACCTTTAACCTGCATGTATCACCCCGCTTCAGGTGTGTTTCCTGTAAACAACATATTGTAGGATTCTGGCTTTTAATCCATTCTGCTAACCGCTTCCTCTTTATAGAAGAGTTTACCCCATTTACATTTATGGTTAAAATGACCAAATGACAATTACTTGTCATCTTGTTAACCCCGGTTTATGCTATTCTCCCTTCTTACTCCCTTACCCCCCTTCCCAATATTAAGCTTGTGAGCACCACTTGCTTCTCACAGCCCTCCCTTTTTTAGTATCTCTCCCCCCCCTTAGAGTTCCTCCCCCTATCTTACCCCTTTCCCTCCCTGTTTCCGTATTCCCTTCCACTTAGCTTATTCCTTCCCTTTTCACTTTTCCCTTCTCACTTTTCAATGAGGTGGGAGAAGTTTCACCATAGATTGAATATGTCTAAAATTTTTCTCTTAATGCCAATTCTGAAAGCAGTAAAATACTCACTATATTCATCCCTCTCCATTCTTTCTCTCAGATATAATAGGTTTTCTTTGCCTCTTCATGAAATGTAGTACCCCCACTTTCCCCTTTTTCTGGTACAATGTCCTTTCCACATCTAGTTTCTAGAACAAGGTATACATGTATTCTTTATACATCTTTATAGCCGAAATATAGTTCCCAAGATTAATCTTTACCTTTTTAGATTTCTCTTGAGTTCTGTACTTGTAGATCAAATTTTTTGTTAAGTTTGTTAAGTTTTTCATCAAAAATAGGTGAAATTTGCTTACTTCGTTGAATGTCCATCTTCTTCCTTGGAAAAAGATGTTCATTCTCACTGGGTAAGTTATTTTTGGTTGCATCCCAAGTTCCTTAGCCTTTCGGAATATCATATTCCAGGCCCTTCGATCCTTTAATGTAGATGCTGCCAGATCCTGGGTGATCCTTATTGTGGCTCCTTGATACTTGAATTGGGTTTTTCTAGCTGCTTGCAGTATTTTTTCCTTCGTCTGAGGGTTCTGGCATTTGGCCACTATATTCCTTGGTGTTTTGATTTTAGGATCCCTTTCAGTAGGGGATCGATGAATTCTTTCAATGTCTATTTTACCCTCTGTTTCAATGACTTCTGGGCAGTTCTCTTTGATAATTTCCTGGAAAATAGTGTTCATGCTCTTTTTTTCATCATACCTTTCTGGGAGTCCAATGATTCTCAGGTTGTCTCTCCTGGATCTGTTTTCCAGGTCTGTTGTCTTCCCCAGAAGGTATTTCACGTTCTTTTCCATTGTTTGATTTTTTTGGATTTGCTTGACTGATTCTTCTTGTCTCCTCGAGTCATTCAATTCCATTTGTTTGACCCTGATTTTCAGTGAAGTATTTTCTTCACTCACTTTTTTAAGATCTTTTTCTAATTGTCCAACTGAGTTCTTTTGTTCTGTGCAATTTTTTTCTATTTCGCCAATTTTGTTTTCCAGTTCACCAATCCTATTTTTCAAGGATTTAATTTCTTTATCCACTCTCTCTTTAACTGAGTGGGATGACTTCTCCAGACTCTTTTGCCAAGCCTCCCTCTCCTTTTGCAAAGCCTCCTTCTCCTTTTCCCATTTTTCTTCTAGCTCTCTTGTGAGAGCCTTTTTAATTTCCTCCATGAGATTCATCTGTGCTGAGGAACATATGATCTCCTCCTTTGGGGATTCACCTGGGGACTGTTTGTTTTTAGTCTCCTCAGGATTTGGAGTCTGCTCTTTATCTGTATAGAAGCTGTCAAGGGTTAAAGTCCTCTTCAGCTTCTTGCTCATTCTGTCTAATAATCAAAGACAAACTAGCCAAGAAAAAGAAGAAAAAAACCCTTGAATGGAGGCTGCTTTCTTTGGGGGAGGGGCAGGGTAGCCGTGAGGCACGGGTCCTACTGTGCTGTGGCGCCTGCGCTCTGAGATCCGAGAGCGTGCTGAGACACTGTGGGGGAGGGGTGGCCAGGTCCCAAGAGACTCCAGCTGTTTGGGGTTGTATTCTTCACCCTCGGTGTTTTTAGCTTCTCTGCTGGGCTGCTGACTTGCTGCCGGAGCAAAGTATCTAATCCTGTAGCAAAGCTCTCCCCACAGAGATGGCTGCGATCACCCCCCACCCCCTCTCCGCTCTGCTCGGCTCTGAGCTGCTTTCTGTGCTCTCGCTGCAGCTGCTGCCCGCAGTCTGCTTCCGATCTAATAACCGTCCCGCCCTCCTGCAAAAACAGACCTTTCTTGACAAGTCTCAAGGATGGTTTCTCTTGGTAAGTAATTGTATCTTTTTTTTTCAGTCGAGCATTAATTCAGAGGCATGAAATGAAATGGATAGTGAGAGAAAAACGCAGAGGTTAAACAGGAGTGTGCCTCCTCTCCGCCATTTTGGCTGGAAGATGATCTACTTATGTTAATATCCAGAAGAACATTTTGTTAGTTCTGTTTTTGAGGATATTAAATGAGAGGTCTGGCTCCTGGGGCTCATACTCTCTACATAACAGGTAATAAGTAAAGGTGATAAAAAATCAAGTCTGTGACTTAGAAGATTCTCATAGAGAACTAGAATGCAAGGGGCAATCAGGAAAGGCCCCAGGGGGCTTTTGGTGCCTCATGTCAGCAATGCTCTCAGTATCATATTTATGGAAAAACATGAGATCTTAGATTCCTCAGGATATATTCCAAGATCTCTGCAGAATCTTGGTTCTGACAAGGACACTGGGAAAGATATAAGGAAGAAAAGAGAGGAATTAAGGAAAACAGCCCAAAGGAATTAAAGCTACTGAGGCAAATTCACTAGGAAGCTGGGGTGAGGAAGGGATAGGGACATGAAGAGTATGTTGGTCAGATGTCAAGTCTAGAGCATGGCCACTCCTATGAACTGTAGATACAGATTGGAGCAAGAAAAATAAATCCTGAGACTAGTAGGTTATTTGATGATTTTCCATAGGAAGTGCATTCTTCTCTTTCCCTTTGAGAAACTTCTTCAGGGAAGGAGCATGACTATCATGAAGTTTTGGGAGTTGGAGGGACATTGAGGTTGTGGACCAGATGGCACTAGAAGGGAGCAAGGACAGAAGATAGGAAGCAATGCCCCTCCCCTGGAAAGGGGAGGATATAGGAATGAGGGGCAGATCCTGTGTAGTTTGGATGCTAGTTCTAGCTTTAGACAGAACAAGGAAGCAGAGAGTGAATAGGAAGAAGATAAAAACAAGGAAAGAAGGAGAGAAAGAAAAAAGATGGAGGGAGAGAGTAGAGATGGAGTAAAATATCTTGTTCTTTAAAATAGCCCAACTTTATTCCTTAGATGCCTCCAGATAAGGTCCAAAGACACCTGGCCTACCTTTTTCCTTGGGCCCTCCCTTTCCTCTGGCTTCATCTTTGTTAGTCTTCCTCTTGGGATTTTCCCATTTTGTAGCAAACTGAGGGTCAAAGGCTCTGGGGGATAAACCCTGGATGATCCTTAACTATTTTGCCAGGGCAGTCTGGCCTTTTTCTGTATGCCAACCAGTCTAAGGAATAAGTTCCACCTGAAGTACTGTTTTATGAAGATAAGCTGAATACAAGTTAAAAGTATACTTAGTTTGAATAACTTAGTTATTTTCAACTTGACAATGATTGAAGACAATCCCAAAAGAATAATGATAAAACACACTATCCACCTTCAGAGAAAAAACGCATACTGGTTGAATTCAGAGTGAACCGTGGTATTTATCTCTTGATTGAGTTTTTTCTTTCATTTGAATCTTCTTGTAGTCATTTTGTAGGGAAGTGTCTTACATAGTTGCACATGTATAAACAATATCTGACTGCTTACAATCTTGGGGAGGGGAGAGAAGGAAAAAAGGGACAGAATTTGGAACTCAAACCTTTAAATAAGAATAGGAAAAACAATTCTGGGGGTAGAGCCAAGACAATAAAGTCAGGGAGCTGCTCCAGGTCTCCCAGTTTGCCTGGAAAATTGCACAAAACAATAGAGTCTAATGGAATGAACCTACTTTCCAGCTCAACTTGGACTCATAAAAGTTCAAGAAAAGTCTATCTCATTGGGACGAAAAGTGTATTCAGGCCAGTTCAGAGAAACTGTGGGAAAGCTTGGTAAGGAGGTCTTAAAGCAACTCACAATGAAGACCCTCAGTCCTGGCTCAGTATAAAAGCAAATCAGTGAGTCAGCTTCCAGTCCCAGCTCAGAAGGCAAACTCTGGGAAACAGGTTGTTTCCTGAACAGAGTAGTCAAAGCTTCCCCCTGCAAACACAAGGAGCATCTGGGTCAAAGCCAAGGCTCAGAGATGCACAGGAAGGTTGGGACAGGGACCCTTATTTCCCTGAAGTAGAGGGTATTTTCCAAAGAAAATCGTGAAGCATCCTCCAAAAATATAATCTAAATACAGGTATCAAAAAGATGATGTTGTCAAAATCAACAAAATACATTGAAAACAGCAATATTAAAAAAAAGGAATAATGTACATACAAAAAATTCAAAATAATGATTATGAGGAGTGTGAAAAAGATAAAAATGAGAATCCAAGCACACCAGTTCACCCAATCCTCCTTGGGAATAAATCCTGCCAAACAAAGGATAGACACTGCTTAGAAATTGGTGCAAGAAAAACTATATAATTTCCCTTCCCAGATCGCTCTTCTATGGAAGGGGAAACCCTTGTCTCTTCTGCCAACCCCCAGTCATAACCCTGAACTCACTCTCTCTATCACCACTGCATTATCTAACACACTGAATTATACACAACCTATTCCATCCTCAGGAGCCTTTCCTCTCCCCACTCCCAAATTCCTCAGGCCATCCCTAAGCCACATGTTTCTGTGGAAAGCTGGAGAGAGTCACAGTCACAGTTTCTTTCAAAGGGAAAAATGGATACCTGGGGTCAGGATTGTCCAGAGATTGGAGTTAAGAACAGAATGAGCACAGGGAGTTGACACCCACTGAGATTTTTATGAGGACTGCCCTTTAATATTGTCCAATTACTCTCCCCCTGCCCATCCCTGCTCCCAGGTCACCATTACCTGGGCAACTGTGCTTTGTCCACAAATAACAAATACAAGCACCCACTTCCATTGAATAAGTCACTGACAGGATCCCATTCACATGCCACATAAAAGGGTTTTTCCGAAGACGTTCTGCAAGAGAACAACAAGGGTCAAGGGCATAACTACTCAAATGCTCCTGTACCCCCTGGACTGTCAACTTTGACTAAAAAGCTTCCAAAAAACTGGGAGTAGGAGCCTTCTCCAACTAAATACAACTTCATGTTTGTTAGTCTTCCCCATGGGATTCTCCCATTGTGTAGCAAACTGAGGGTCAAAGGCTCTGGGGGATAAACCCTGGATGATCCTTAACTATTTTGCCAGGGCAGTCTGGCCTTTTTCTGTATGCCAACAAGTCTAAGGAATAAGTTCCACCTGAAGTACTGTTTTATGAAGATAAGTTGAATACAAGTTAAAAGTATACATAGTTTGAATAACTTAGTTATTTTCAACTTGACAATGATTGAAGATAATTCTAAAAGAATAATGCCAACTAAATCTGTCTCACAGAAGAAGACTGGCCTACTCTCCCACCAACGACAAAGAAGTGGAGAGACATTGAGATCCTATAGTCCCCCCCAAAAGGTAACTAATCTCAACTTTTTTGTACGCATGTCTTCTCATACAGGAAACATCCCAGACCAGTAGCCTCAAATAGGTGTTAGGGGGAGTTCCAGGGATCCAGAGACAATTCCTTAGCACCAGTCACAGCCCCCTGAGGAAAGAGGGATTCTGAGTTTCTGATATGTCTTGTACTCCCAC
The DNA here is from genome assembly GCF_016432865.1 of Antechinus flavipes. NCBI lineage: Eukaryota > Metazoa > Chordata > Mammalia > Dasyuromorphia > Dasyuridae > Antechinus > Antechinus flavipes. The sequence goes on from NC_067398.1 coordinate 651,228,452, forward strand.
AGCTCTTTTGTCTGTATTAACTTATTGGCAAAATACCACAGAAAACCCCCAAAGGTGTTGATTATAAAAACTACTGGTACTATTATTGGTTTTAAATTGTTTAAAGGAAAGATGGAAGCAACCAGTGCTCATATTGCTGTACCTTCCCCTCTCAAAACTGGCCTTTAGGGTCTTGCCCTAAGTTTTCATTATACTTACTTATTGTTTTGAAAAATACGTATGAACTAAACATATATGATATTATCCACAAGGCAATGATGTTCCTCATCATATTTCTTAATTGGAGATCCATTGGTTTTGTCTCCTCCTCACCTGAAAGACAACATGTAACTCAGGAGAATCTGACATGCATACTCTGTCCTAGCACAGGAAAAGGCATTACATATTAGTCTTCGGAATCTCCTCCCCAAAAGGTCAATTATAGGGACATCCTTTTCCAGGAGAGGGACATTCATAGCCCTGCTCAGGGAGGAGGATGGACATCTGACTGAGCATAGGGAAAACAGGGGTCATAGTCATATACTCCAGGCTCCAAGTTTCCCAACCACTAGTCCCATCCCTAGGTCTTTCAGTACCTTGCTGCTCCCTCTTCCATTCCTTGCATCCATTCCTTGTCCACTTCATTTATTCACTCATTCATTTATTTATGTATTCATTCATTCATTCTTTCATTTATTTATTTATTTGACTTTTTTTTTTTTTTTACTGAGGCAATTGGGGTTAAATGACTTGCTATCTGAGATCAGATTTGAACTCAGGTCCTCCTGACTTCAGAGGTGATACTCTATCCACTGAGCTACCTAGCTGCCCCAGAGCTTATTTATTAAGAATAAAGTTAGACTACAGAAGGGGCTATAAGGACTGTATCAGTTATGATGAGGTATTTCTTTCTATACTCTGCAGAGTCAGCCAAGCAGTTAGTCAATAACCATTTATTATCTTCTATGTGCTAGATATTGTGCTTAGAGTAGAGGATAAAAAAAAAAAGTGAAAGACAATTTCTGCTCTGAAGGCATTCACAGTCTAAAGAGGTGACAATTTACAAACAGTTATGTGCAAATATGCTATACTGAAGATAAGAATTCTTTTGTTCCTTCATTTATTCTTTCTTTCCTTAATTTTCCCTCTATCATTTCCTTTCTCTCTCTTTCCCTTCCTTCTTTCTTCTAGTCTTTTTCCTTCATTCCTTCCTTCTTTTTTCCTTCCTGTCCTTCCTTCCTTTTTTCCTTCCTCCCTTCTTTTCTTCCTATTCATTCATTCCCCTTTCTCCTTTCCTCCCTCTGTTCCTTCATCTATTCCTTCCTTGCTTCCTTTCTTTTCTTCCTTCTTTCTTTTATTCCCTAATACTTATCACAGTGCTTGGAAAATATGAAGGACTTAATAAATATTTATTGAATTGAATTGTTTTCAATTGCACCTGAACAATAATGCCATGTGGTATGTACTTTTATTAATTCCATTTTACATATGAACAAACTAAGGCTGAGAGTAAGAGAATGGCATAGGATCACATAACTAGTAAGTGGATGAGACAGTGAACTCAGATCTTTCTTATTCCAACTATGAGCATCTACTACACCACTCAGCTCCTTCTGAACAAGGCTATGCTCAGAATTTCACTCCTCAATTTATTTTAAGGCATCTCATGAAGAGGAGTTCAAAGTAATAATTCATACCAGTGATATTTTTCCTATTATTGTATTAATCATTAAAATTATGTGCATGTCAAATTCCATAGTTTCCCATATCAGAATAATATCAGCCACTTCCAACAACATATTATCAGCAAAGTAACATTTTTGATATTGATTTTACTCTCGATCGCCCATGTTGCTTCCCATGACACATGCCTTATCCTGATAAGAACTGTGTTTTTTGGTCAATGTATTTGAAAGGCTAAAGTATTTCTTAGTCAAATTAGGAAACTTCTGATCTTTGGCAGTTCCTGTGTACTATCAATATAATACTAATTGTTCTATCTCTGTCTCTCTTTTTTCTGTCTCTGTCTCTGTCTCTTTGTCTCAATTTCTCTGTTTCTGTCTGCCTCTCTATCTCTGTTTCTCTCTCTTTTCATGTATGTGTGTGTGCCCATGTGTGCGCTGGATTACTAGGATCTGGGCAGAATGATACTTCTTTGACACTCATCTCTTGCTACTTTTCTTATTTCTTTCTTGGTTTCCCCTTTTTCTCTTTTTTCCTCCCAAACTTCCCACTTGATTTTTCTCCTTCTGTTGAAACCTTAAAAATAGCACTGGAACTCTAATAGAACAGTGAGAAAGAAATGGGGAAAATGCTCATCTTATGTAGGTAGTTCTACAAAAACAGCATCTCACCTAGAACACACCCTTTATGGTGCATTCTCCCAGATGTACTTAGGAATAATTTTCTTGACTTCATACTAGAATTGAAAATTCCTTTCCCACGCTGGTCTGTATCCTTTGATTTTGTTACCTACCATTGGAACTGTGGTTTCAACATGTTGTTTATATTTTCTCCGTGTGGAACCATACCTATTTCCTCCTCTCAGGGAACAAGTGGATATAATCATGAGTTGATTCCATGCTACCAGGAGGCAGGATTCAAAATCTTGTCTCATCATAAATCAGAACTAATCTCTTTCCCCAAATTCAAGAACTCTAATTCTTGGGTAATTAATTATATTATTAATTGTGGTTAGGAAAAATTAATAAAAGAATAGTCATTTTATTTAATTTATACTATAATATAGTTAACATATATTGGTCATCCTGCCATCTAGGGGAGACAGTGGGGGAGAGAGTGGGGGAAAGGAGGGGAAAAATTGGAACAAAAGGTTTGGCAATTGTCAATGCTGTAAAATTACCCATACATATAACTTGTAAATAAAAAGCTGTTACAATTTTTTAAAAAGAAAAAAAAAAGAATAGTCATTTGACTATTTCTTGTAAGCCAAAAGTGGATCGTGGCAGACCATTTTACTTTTGGTAAAGAGAGTACTCCATGTAGATGGCAATCAACTCTGATTGAGTAACAACTAATGAATAAAATGAGCATTATTATGGGAAGTGGAGCTACTCTAATGAGGGGTGATTTTAATCATGTCCCTCTTACACCCAAACTTTCCCTAGTTTGGGCCATCAAGACAAATTATCTATGCTCATCTGTGTTAAATTCAATCTTAATATCATACCTGTTTTTCATGAACTGATTTAGAATGAGGAAATAAGAAAGGAAAAAAAAAAAATCCTGGATCTGCCCAACTGTAAGTGGTTATGTATATAGTAGAGCCATAATCATTTCTCTTGCTCACACACATACTTGTAAGTCTTCTAGATTATATAGACTCCAGAGATCATCTTTTCCAATTATATGGTGTCTTAGAAACAGCAAAAAAGTGGCTCCATATGAATTACTGAAGACATGGAGAGAAAGAAGATTCAAAGAAAATGAACCAAGAATAGTTGCTGGGATTTGTTAAGTAATAAGATTATGGGGAAGAAAGAGACCAGAATCTCCCAACTTTCTTAGCTCTCAAGTGATTCTCTTACTCAATATTTAGTTAGGCCCTAGAAAACAAACAAATAAACAAAAAGAAATGATATATCTGATCCCTCTCTGAATAAGAGGACAGTGGTGGGAATCTCTTAGGAGAAGTAGTTTAAATCATGTCTGGGAATTCTGACACGTGAAGTTTTGTCATTTTTCCACCCAGTAAAATATTCAGAACTAACATGGCAATGAGACAAGTTTCCATGAGTCTTTCACTCTTTCCACGAGTTTCAGGAAGGAGATAGAGAGGCAGACACTGACTCTGGCAGAGGTGGGGGATGGTGTTGAGCATGGCACCAGGGCAGCCAAGGTCTGCATCAACCCTGGCTAGATAGGATGACAGCACCAAAAATAGAAGATAAGTCTTATCATTCATGTATGCCCTCCTTATCCCCAGCCATGAAGCCAGGTGGCTGAAGAAATGCTTTTTTCCCCCCTCCTCCCACTTCATTCCCCTCTTCTTTTCTATTCTTTTGGGATGAAACTTAAACCCAAAATTTGCTGTTCCATTTAAACTGTTCTTTAATGGGTAAAGTTAGGTTTTTTGGTACTTGGTTTCTCTAGATAAAAGATATTAATCTCTATTGTGTCATTGGTTTGAAACTACCCCATGGGGCAAGGATTATAAGCTTTCCTGGTCATCAGACTGACATTTAGGATTGGAACTGTGGGGCTGGAGCTTGAGGCCAAGCTCCTTTGTTCTGGGTGTTGGGGTCAGGGAAGGAAGAGCTGGGACTGTGACCAGTGTTTCCCTCAACTTGAGGCACATGGAAATCAAGACTAGAGTGGCTGGACCTGGCAACTACTGAAAATCCCATTAGTTGCTGAAATGAAAAAGAAGGTACCTCTCTCCCATGGTGCTTCCCATACATTCCCTAAGATCCTGAATAAAACAGGCCTTTAATCTCATTCAGTACCTGGGAGTGTGGGATTAGATGGGAGATGGGGATAAAAGGCTACATGTAGAAACACTTTTTCTTTTCATTTTTACAGATGTAGTTAACTACTATATGACCAGAATATGGTGAGTATCATTTGAATATGGGAAGCAAATTTAACTGACTGACAGAAGAGATTCAAAAACAAGATAATGGCTCTAGAATTATGATATTTTGATCAAGAGGCCAAACTTGTTTTTCCACTGGTAGCTATTCTACCACATCTCCAGCTTGGTCTTCTTCTTTAGGAAAGGGGAACAATATTACTATTTCAGTTTCAAGCACCCCTTTGCTAAATTCTTTTAGAGGACTCCATCCAAAGGACTCTAACTCCTTATGGTAACTGAGAAACCTAAGTTGCATAGCAGATAGAGCACAGGATCTGAAGTCTTCTAAGAAGATATAGGCTTTTCTGAATTCTTATCTAACTTTAGACAAATTAACTATGTGAAACTGGACAAGTCATTTAAGATTTGTCTGCCTCACTTTCCTCAATTGTAAAATGGCAATAATGATAGCATTTTCTTCCTAGGGTTGCTGCCAGGACAAAATTAGATATCTGCAAAGTGCTTAGCAAAGTGACTGACACAGAGTAGGTACTTAATGCTTGTTTCCTTCCCTCCAGTGGAAAATGAAAATCTACCTAAATTCTTTTCTCAATAATAACAAACTCCCTCAAAGTCATATCATCCCCTTCCCCTTCTCAGTGACTCTAAATCCCTGGTCATCATGCAAACCCCAATCTCTAACCCCCCTTTGTGATCCTTCCTTCAACCCCATCCAAAGTCCTATTCTACAGTAATCCACTCTTTCTACTGTGTTCGCTGATATGCCTGCTCCAAACATATCAATATTGGTTTCATCTTCAAACCTTTCCTTTCCCGCTCCTTCTATCACTTGACTCTTACTGAGACCTGCCTTTCTCTTGATAACAGAACTCCCTGGCTACTCTTAACAACCCTGGCTGAATTTTCTTTTTTTCCTTCAACTTACTGGTCAAGATGGGATTGTTGTAATACTCATTGCCATCTCCAGATTTTCTCTCTACTACTATCACTCAGTAATCTCTCCTCCTTTAAGGTTCCCTCAATGCATATCTACCACCCACTCATTTATGGGAGCTGTTGATTACAAACCTCCAGTTCTGAGTTCTGTCTTTAGCTCACTATATCTCCTTACTTTCTTCTTTCATAGTAAGGAACTCCAATATATGAAGTGCTAGTTCCTCATATGCCCTACATACCTCGTTTCTCAACTTATTCATTCCCCATGACCAAATTATTCCTTTAACAAATTGGTTAATGATCACACCCTTGATCTGGTTGTATCTGCAGATATACAAATTCTTTGTTCACAAATTTAAAAATTCCTTTATTTGATCACAATCTATTATCATTTGTTCTCTTCTTCTGCCTTGCAACTACCAAACCCTGTTCCACATTCAGTTTATGACTCCCAGTTTCTCAATCTTTCAGTTTTTCCTAGGCAATCACACCTCTACTAATTGGACTCTCCTCCTTTCCCCATCTAGACTTCTTGGTGAACTGGTTTACATTGTTCTCTTTTTCTGAGTCCCTTATATCTCATTCTCTTGTAAACTATTACCTGCCATATCTCAATATGGGATTACTGAAAGAAATTGAAAAAGGTGAAAAATTGTGGTCTGATGATCTCCATTATATTTGGAGGAAACAGAAGATGGGGAGAAAGGAGATATTCCCTGGTGATGGAACTTCCAAGGAATTATTAAATGCAATGAGAACATAGGTCAATGTCTGTAATGTGGATATGGAGATTCAGTCTTTATGATAGGAAGGAGAGTAGAAAAAATTAATGATTTTATATGAGGTGTATTAATCAGAAATGGTACAGGTGAATCACTTCTGGATCAGGCAGCTGGTAATAATGATCTAGAGTAATTTTCCATTAAGACTCAGGAAGGCACCGAGAAAGAAGCAGATAAGCTAGGCTCTCTGTTACATGTAAATAATTCTGGCTTGAATCCGAATCAAAATCAGCTACCTACTCTGTAGAAGGATGTCTGTGTCCCTTCATACATGGTTCTAACAAAAAACAAGGGATAGAGGGAGAAAGTCTGTGCGAGGCAGGCCCAGGAGCACTGGCCCTAGAGAAACAAGCAGAGATGGTGAATGAGAATTGAGACAAAGAGAGAAATATCTTTAAAACAATTTCATGAGAACTGACCACTATGAGCCGAAGGGAGAAGAAGACATTCCTTGGTCAGAGTGACAGAAATACCTTTCCCCTTACATTCTCACCTTGCCCTCAGTTCCCCAGGGCTCAGAAATGTGAACTGGGATAGAACGTGATAAGACAAGAATTTATTGAGAGTCATGGAGGTAAGTAGAGTTCTGTGCAATGTTCCTTCGGTTTGTGTTAGAGTTGGGGTGATGGTCAGGGTTTCATCTGGTAGAGAGAAGCAATCTTTCTTCTTAAGGCTGTACAATTTTTCAGATTCCTCCAAATAATATACTTTCTTCCTTTCTAGGAGAGAGTCCCTTGTGGCAATCTCTTTTACATGTGTTTGTAGGAAAAGGGTTGTTTGCTTCTTGGAGGAGAATGAGCTCTGTCTGGCGGAGGTGGACCCTCTATCCTCTCCCTTTTAAGAGTGTCTTCTTTTCAAAGAGCTACTATGTGGAGGATCCTGTGCCTGGGCACGAACTATTCCTTCTCCCTTCAGGATAGCCTCTTAGAGACCCCTGCCTCTCCCTCTTGTGATCTTTGATCATGGGTGGAGTTAGAAACAGGAGGACAGAGCTGAAAGGTGAAATGTATCCCACCCTGGGATATGGAGAAGGAACTCGAGAAAAGATCAGTGTGTGAAGCCTGCTTCCAGTTTGTGAGTGAGTCCCATTTGTCAAAAGGAATTCAGCTATCACACTGACTGGCCTGGCAACTGCTAATTTGCACTTGGACAGATAATTTCTTATACTAGTTAATTCCATCCTGCCAAAGTCTCATTATCCTCCTTTCTCTGCTCTGAAAAAATTGTCAGGGACTGGGCTTCACAACCCTTAATGCAGTGTCCCCATGTTTCATATATATTGGATTATTTGCTGTCAAGGGAAAAAAGGAGGGGAGGGAGAGAAAAAAATTGGAATACAAAGTTTTGCAAGGATGAATGTTGAAAACTATCTTTACATGTATTTTGAAAATAAAAAGCTACTATTAAAAAAATCCAATTCCTCATCTCCTGAGTCCCTTTAATCCCCTATTTCTGAAGTGCCTTCAACTTGCAAATTTCTGTTTTGGTCATTCGAGACATGACTAAGAGTTTGTATTTTGAATCTCTTTGGAAGTATCTGATATTGTGTAGCCTTGCGACTCACAGAGAAGAATATAACCCAAATAATAATAGTAATAAACTTTTTGTACAACAATTTGAAAATTGCAAAACATTTTATAGATATCATTTCAACTAAATCTTTTTTGAAACAGACATTTTATGAAGTGCTTCCAAAATATTTTCTGCTGGAAATTTGTTACACTCCGAATATTTGTGGGTTCTGTCGCTCCAAAACTGGTTTAGAGGCTTGACCTGGTATTGATCTGAGGGAAAGCAGGAAGAAATCAAAGACCTGTCTACTCTCTACCATCCTGCCTCCCCCCCAAGTAAATCTTAAATAATTCTGACTTGTAGGTACCTTATTATCTCTATTGTAAAACTGAGGTAACTGATCATCAAAAACTTTAAGGGCTTTTTCCACACACACAGAATTAAGTCACCAGCAGGATATGAGCCCATGTTTCCTGGATTCCAATTTTCTATTCACCACCTCATGTGTTCTCCACTCCCGGATATTCCCCACTTCGGCCTCAAATTCACACACACTCCCCTCCCCTAGCGGACTCAATGGATCTCCCAAGGAGCCCTCTCTCAAGTCATCAGACTTTCTGGTCCATTTTCTTCAATAATGTATTGGGAAAAGGGGAAATGAGGGCGTGGGAAATCATACCATTGGTCGTCACAAAGATAAATGGGACCTTGGAGATCCTTAAGTCCAACATCCCTCCCTAAACACTCACACCTGGCATGCCATCCCACTCCTCATTCCCCCAGTCCACATCATTTTATCATAGAAAAAAACAGCCAAAAGAGGAGACTTAAGGAAGGTCACCCATGATATTTGTGACATTGCCTACCTTGGCATCCAGGGGAGATATCCCAGAGTGTGGCTGTATTCTGTGTTCCATCTAAAAGTGAAAGTTCAAATAATATACAGAAAGTCAACTCAATGATTGTGAAATAGCAGAAGCTTATTGGTTAGGGGCGGGTCAGATGACAAGCCTTGGTTACTGTTATCCAGTGGGTGGAGCTCTAGAGCACTACCTGGGCATAGAAAATGTGAAAGATGTCTTCAGATGGATTCTGGATGTTGGCAGACATCAGAACCATGCAATGGTTCTATAATGGAATGGAAGCAGTTCTGTTATAAAAAATGTGATAAGGAGTCAAAAGCTATTGGGAAGGGAAAGTGAGGCTCAAGATAAAGGTTGTACAAGGCAGCATTAGGGACAGTCTCTGACAAAACCTTAAACTGGGGGTGTCTGCCGCCGCGGGTTATTCTTCTGTCTGTTCCTTGTGGCCTCTCCATCCTATCTGTGCTCAATGATAAAGTGGCCTCTGGTTTGTGACAGGCTGTAATTAACTGGAGCGAAGGAATAAACAGCATAGAAACCAATCACAGGATCACAGGAATGGGGGTGGGGGGGAGAGGAAGACACGTACTCATTGAAAAGGTGAGCTGCTCATCCCGAGCATTCAGTTTCAACAAACATGTATTAGGTGCTTTCTATAGGAAGGGCTTGGTTTTCAGTAACAAGAAAAATAGTAGAGGAGGAGAGACAGAGAGACATGCAGAGAAGGGGAGATAGACAGACAGACCGAGACCTAGTAAAAAGGAAGAAAAACAGAGAACCACAGACAGGTAGATTCAGAGACCCAGAAAAACAGACAGACAGACAGAGACAAAGAGACTTATGGTTACAATATGATAAGTGGATGGGGAGGTCATGCAATGAAATGAGAGGCTGTAGAGAGAGGAATCTCTTCCTATCTGTGGAATCAGGAAAGGCTTCTTGGAAGCAGAAATGACTGAGCTGGAAATAAAGAAGTTAAGGAATGAAAAATGATCGTTCTCAGATCACAATAATGCAAATTGTACCTTTTTTTCAGACTCATTAAATATTGCAGGAATCAAGGACTTTACAAACCTTAAAGTGCTATTTAAACACTAGCTATTTGAAGGGGCAAGATGTTGCAGTGAGTAGATATAATGTTGGACCTCGAGTCAGGAAGACCTGGAAAGCATTTTGGGAACACAAATTTGACTTAGAAAAATCACATCATATGCCCTAAGAGGCTTGTCATAGATGTGTGACTTGAATATTAAAGAGCATGTCATTAAAAATGCTTATCAGGTATTTTTCACAGTTATAACTGGAAGAGAGAAAGAGAGAGGAAGAGAGGGAGAGAGACAGAGCAATAGTCAGTCAGAGAGGATTACACTGATCACCAAAGAAAAGATAAATAATCTGTTACATGAAACTGACATTGTGTTGTGTGACTAAAATGAACATCACAGGGATTAAAAAAAAGAAACTGTCAACTACAAAAAATCAGCGTCATGTTATCTCTTTTCTAAGTGTATGATAGCCAATACGTATAGGGAACCAATAGAAGTAAGAGAGGCTAAGAGCCATTCACTAATGGATGATTGGTCAACAAATATGAAGAGGGGAATGACTAAATACCATAAAATTTTGCACCATCACATTCCCCCTAGTAAATGAGCAAAGATGACAAAAGTGAGGAATATTCAATGTCGCAGCAGTTGTGAGGAGATAGTCACACCGAGACACTGCTGGGGAATGTACACATTGGTCTAAGTATTCTGGAAAACAACCTGAAATAATGGTAAGAAAATGACTAAAATGTCTATAGTTTTAATAGAGATTCCACTGTTAGGGAAAACAAAGACAGAAATATAATACACCAAGATATTTATGGCAGTATTTTGTAGGAGGAAAGAACTGGAAATAAAGTAGATGCCAATTGATCGTGGATTGGCTAAAAATTGTTACACATGACTATAATGGAATATTACTCTGTTTTAAGAAAGTATATAGGAAGAATACAGAGAAATATAAGAAGAAATAGAGATTGATTCAAAGTGAATTAAGGTGAACTAAAAAAACCATACATATAATAAATACAGTAATATAAAAGGAAAACAACGATACACAATTCTTGTTTAATTTTTTTTATGTAAATTGGTCTGAAAGAAGAGATATGATAATTTATTTCTAAAAGTACAGGGCATTGCATCTATTGGGAAATTTGGTTAATTTGATGGTTAGTTTTCCTGTGCTGATTTTTTTCTTTCTCTTATTTGTTGCAGAGCATATCTTGTTAGGCAGGAGAAAGAGATGAAATGGGAAGTTAAGGTGATGTAAAATCAAAAGATAGTCATTTTAAAAATTAATGGTCCAAGTTAATTATTGTATGCTTTAGACAATAAAATATATTTTCTTTTTCTTCAAGTGGTTCATAGATCCTATTATTTTGCAGTATTTGCAGTACAGTGAATAATGTTGTAGAAGTGCATTCTGGAATATGATAGTGTTCAACTAATTACTTGAAGATCTGCCACATTGAAAATGAATTCATTTCTTCACTCTGTTGGTTCAATAGGTAGAAATTATTTAGAATCCTTAAGAGCTGATGTGAAAACAAGTTCCCTATCAATTAGAGCTATCTCAGAATTGGGATAGGCTGACTCAAGGAGTGATTGAAGGAATTGAAGCCATCAAGTAGAGGCTGGATAGCTGTTTGTCAGGCACACTAAAATTTGTATTTCTTTTTCAAAGACAGATTGTGCCATATCACAGAATTGCATAATATTAAAGTGAGCAAGGGTTTCAGAGACCTAGTGGACCTATGCATAGAAAACCATTCTTACTACTGCATATCCAATAAGCTTTTGTTTAATGATCTCATGCAATGGTTCTATAAGGCAGCTCATTCCACTAATGTACAGTTTGAACTGTTGCAAAGTTTTCTCTGGCATCAGTCTGAAATTTGCCTCGTTGTAGCATTCATTCCCTTTTTCCAAATATTACACCATGGGGTGAGATAGAATAAGCCTAGTCTCATTGCAGTCTCTTCTAAATCTGGCATTTTGTGATCCAAGGACAATAATAGGAACAACTGGTTAGGAACAATTATTTAATTTTTTAAAAAAATAATGCAATAAAATTTTTTATTGCTTTTTTTGAATTCTCATAATATTCTAACTACACAAAATAAAAATGTTCAAAACTTAATTATCTAGTGGCAGACATCAGAACCATGTGGGAATAAGATAAAGTATATATAATTCCCATCATTCTCTGTGCTATCAGGGGTGTAGTGAAGAAACCTTCAGTAGTTTAGATGCCAACACTTCTATTACACTACAAAAACCAGTCATATTAATCATCTGTTTAATAACTGAAAGAAATTTGGTTTGTCCCATAACCTAGAATGTTAAATGAGAGACCTGACTCCCATGGGCCCAATATCTCTTCAGTGCAGATAACGGGGAAAGGTGATAGAGAATCAAGTCTGTAACTCAGAAGATCTTCAAAGACCACCAGACTGCTGGGATAAATCAGGTCAGCATTCAGAGTGCATTTGGTGACCCATGTCAACAATCATCTCAGAGTGCTAAGTTCCTGAGGAAAAAATGAGACCTAAAATTCCTCAGGATATATCCCAAGACCTGTTCAGAGTCCTGGTTCCTTCTTCTGAGAAGGATGAAGGGAGGACAAGAGAGTGATCAAGGGAAAAAAGAGACTTAACATGGAGTTAAAGGTACTGAGGCAAATTCCCTGGGGATGGAAAGGGTAGGGATAGGATGTATGTGTTACTTAGAAGTAGCATCTAGGATACAATAACTACTCCTATGCATTGTTGATATAAAATGGAAATATTATTTTCTGATATTAACTGATATTAACAGTTTCCTTGAGGTAGGGGAAGAGAAGTGCAGTCTTCTCTTCCACTTTGGGAAACTTCCCTAGGGAAGGAGCATGTCTACCATGAAGCACTGGGGGTTGAAAGCATGGTGAGGTTGTGGGCTACCTGGTCCTAGAAGAAAAAATGACAGAAAGGGGAAGCAACACCTCTTCCATCCCAGGGAAGGATGTGGGATTGAGGGACCTTGTCCTGGTTGTTAGGTGCTACTTCAAGCTTTAGAAAGAAAGAAGGAAAGAAAGAGTGAGCAGGAAGAAGAGAAAAAAATTGGTAGAATGACAGAAAGTTAAAAAAAAAAGGAGGTAAAGAGTAGCGATAAGAAACAAAAAAAAAAAGATTGTGATATTATTTTTTATTATAGTCCACACCATCTTCCTTAGATGATTTCAGGTCATGTGTTGAGCCTCCTGAATTACTTTCTTCCTTGAGTCATCCTTTTTCCCCTTATTTCATTTTTGGTTGCCCTCCCCTTCTAACCATTCACCCATTCCCTCCCAAGTGGAGCATCAGTGACTCTGAAGGTGAAGCTCTAGATGACCCTAAACTTTTTTCTCCAGGGCAGTTTGGTCATTTTAGCTAATCAAGCCAATCAAGGGGACAAGCCCCAGCTATCTGAATTCCTCTCTTGTGGAGATAAACTGACTATGGATTAAAATTATCTTTAGTTCAGGCAGCACAAGGATTCTCTGCTCTCAATATTGGTGAAACTTGTGGAAAACATCAGTATCATAAGAAAGAAGGAAAATATCTAGGAAGAGTTTCTCAAATTATTATTCCTAAAAGGGTGATAAAGATCACTATGAGGTTCCAAGCAAGTCACTCAATCCAATCCTTGAGAATAATCCCTGCAGAGTTGACCAAGTCTTATTACCTCTCAGAGAGTGCTCCAACATAAACTATTTAATTTCCTTTTCCAGTTTCCCTTCCTTTCTATAAGATTTCTGGAACCACATGTCTGTTCTTCTACCTCCAGTCACAGCTTACAGTTGTCTTTCTGTATCACCCCTGGATTAACTGATACACCAAATTATACATAACCTGTTCCATCCTTAGGAACCCTCCCTTCTCTCCACCACCAAATTCCTCATGAGATATCTAGCTCAGTATCCAGGTGACAGTGAAATCCACAGGAAAAGAGAAATCCAAATGCTGCTCTAGTAACTTAGGATGAGTCACACCTGCATTTGAAAGGGAAAAAGAGATACTTTGGGGTAAGGATTGTATAGATATTGAAGTGAGGATAGAATGAGGATGGATCCTTGATACCCAGTGAGTATTTCATGAGGACTTCCTTTCAATATTATCCACTTACCCTTCCCCAATTCTGGCCCCTAGATCCCCATTACCTTGGCAACTATATATTGTCCATAATTAACAAATACAAACACTCACTTCAGTTGAATAAGTCACTGTCAAGATCTTGATCAAGTGACACCAAAAAGTATATTTCTGAAGATCTGCAAGAGGTCACCAAGGATCAAGGACATATCCATACAGACTCTTTCTCCCACCCTCTGGACCACCTTCCTTCCTCCCTCTCTCTGTTCCTTCCTTCCTTCTTCCTCCTTCCTTCCCTCCTTTCCTCCTTCCCTCCCTCTTTCTCTCCCTCCTTAGCTCTCTCCTTTCTTCCTTCCCTCCCTCTATCCCTCCTTCCTTCTCTCCCTCTCTCCTTCCTTCCTTTCTTCCTTCCTTCCTTCTTTCCTTCGTTCCTTCCTTCCTTGCTTTCTTCCTTATTTCCTTGACTTGCTATGAAGATAGTGGTTAGCAAACTCTAAGCTGTCACAACAATGGAAATGATCTCAGAGTCTCTCCTGGACTCATCATTCCCATTGATCATTGTCCTTTGTATGTTACCATTGCCTTTAAAAGTCAATGGGTGGGGACAGCTAGGTGGTGCAGTGGATACAACACCAGCCCTGAAGTCAGGAGGAGCTGGGTTCAAATCAGGACTCAGACACTTAACATTCCCCAGCTGTGTGACCCTGGGCAAGGCACTTAACCCCAATTGCCTCAAAAAAAAAAAAGTCAATGGATCCAAGCATAAACTGATGACCATCATCCCCAACTAGCTCTAGACTTCATATGATTTAGGAAGAAGAATGAGAAGTATCAGAGCCCAAATAAACCAGTATATCTTACACACACACACACACACACACACACACACACACACACACACACACACACACACACACACACACCCCTTGTGCTAGTGTAAGATGTGTAAAATATTAAAGGAGTCAAAAGCACCTGCTGAGACCAACCTCGTTTCTCTTGGCTTGGCCTCTATTCTTATTTCAAGAAGCCTTTGTCTTCTCTACACACTTGTCAAGTACAGGAGAGTAACTGCTGTCTCAACCTAGGAGAAGGCCTGCTAGTCTATCAAAAAGGGGACATGCTTAGAAAAGCCTCAAGTGTTGGAATTCTTACAAAGTGTTAACTCATTAGAGTTGATAGAGACACTTATTATCTAATTTAGCATGGTTCAGTATGCTTGATCTCATCCTACAAGGAGATGTCATGGGCCAGAACTTGAAACAAGGTACTAAGTGGAATTGAGGAGACAATGTTTCAATCTAGTTTAGCATTGATTTAATCATACAACAAATAATGGTTTCCCAGTGACATAATGATTGGTGTGTACTCAGTGAACAGCATATAAGCAAGAAGCTCTCAGGGCCAAAGAGCACTCTGGAAGATACAGAGCCCACAAGCCCACTCTCGGAGGTGCAGTCAGATTCATTCCATCTTCTACCTTTGTGCTGGCTGGAGGCTGAAAAAAGCAGAGGCAAAGGACAAGCTGCAAAAACTCTTGGAATCAAGGAAGGAGAAAATAAACATTTGGATTTTATCAGTTGGCTGTATTTGAGGTGATTATTACTTTGAACTGAAACTAAGGCTGCCTCCAGGAAACCTCCCCAAGAAACCTGCTTCCACAGAAAATGATTATATTTTAGAAAAAGAAGAGATCACTACACTCAAGAGCATCTTCCTACTTCCTTCCTCCTCCCCCTAAAGGGAGGAAGCACTGGCTGCCAGTTTCTTTATTCACATTCTCTCTTCATGGATTAACTTGAAAAGGAGGAAAGAGCACTTGCACCCTTGCTTTTTTGTAAAGTGCTCCTGAAAAAAATAGAGCATAGAGAAAACTAAGACCTGGACTAGTTAAACCTTGGGCACAAAAAAGTCATAGCAAAGAATAGTTCTTGCTTTAATATACAAGCTACTAGTGATAGCCACACAGGGGTGAGTAGGGGAATGCTAGAAATTTTTTTTAAAAAACCATAAAGTGAGGTGGTGAAAAGCAATAAGAATAGATGGATTTGAAAAGTTTTTCCTACGGGGTATCACCAGGAATGAATCTTGATGGACACAAAGAGCTCTAAGACTAGAACATTAGGAGTTCAGGAAGGGGAAGAGTAGTTACAGGTTTGGAGAGAAGGTAATGAGTTACATTTCAGACAAACCAAGTTTGAGATACATTCAAGATATCTATGTGAAAACGTACTTTAGGTAAATTTTGGTAATCTCTGGAGCCTGAATTTAGGAAAAAAGATCAAGGTATATAAATCTGAGAATACTCTGCAAAGAGAGGCTAATTGAGCACAGTGGATTTGATGAAATCATCCAGAAAGAGGTAGCAGAAAGAGAAGAAATCACCAGATCAATTTAAGTCTATCTGGGACTCACTACTTATTAGATGAATTTTCCTTATCTGGAAAAGGAGGATAATAAGGTTTGTACTAATTCATCAACAGATTATTTTTGGAAAAAATGCTTTGGAACCTTGAAACCCTGTAAAAATCTAAGACATTAGCTTTGATATTATCATTATCTCAGACTGGAGCTTAGAAATCTGCAAAATTCTACACAATCATGAGAAAAAGTTCATAAGTACTTATGATAGTGAAAATTTGACTTGTGGACACCCCAAAAGAAACTTGCCTTTTAAAAGCATTAATTAACATGGTGACATTGCCCCCAAGTGGCGGTACTGAGGAAGCACCTAGTTGGTTGCTATAACCAAATATATGGTATTAAGAAAATCGATGAGAATTACATGGTCTTTGAGCTAGATGTGACCTTTGAGATCATCTACTTCAATACATTCAGAGTCAGTGAATGGTATTTCTAGGACTTGAGCCCAGATGTTTTGTCTCCTCCTTTATTTAGTCACTACACCATACTACTTTTGTGGGAAGACGTTTACATATTTATTTATTTATTAGGCACTATAGAGTATAGACCCTAGAAACAAGCAAAACAGAGAGATTCAGGATTCTTGGA
The DNA here is from genome assembly GCF_016432865.1 of Antechinus flavipes. NCBI lineage: Eukaryota > Metazoa > Chordata > Mammalia > Dasyuromorphia > Dasyuridae > Antechinus > Antechinus flavipes. The sequence continues at coordinate 651,245,243 of NC_067398.1, forward strand.
TTAGTAAGAAGGCAGATGAGATTCAATTTTATGCTGACAGCAACAACCCAAAGTGCTTCTACAATGCTCTGAAGACTATGATACAAAGACATGGGGGCCATCTTAGTAACTTAGTGGTGATGGAGCTGCACTGACTAGTGATAAGGACACAATCTTGGAGAGGTGGGCTGAACATTTCCATGGTGTTCTTAACAGATCATTATCAACCAATGCCACAGCTACAAGATTTGAATTCTGTGGTTAATTTAATTTATCCTGGCAATATACTTTCCAGGGATGTCCATATAGAAGATGAAGTTGATACATACAGAACTAGTTCAGTGATTGCAGACTCCAAAAGAAAGTGTGGGAGAGTAGAGGTGATAGGCTGCATACCAAACTGAAAATCTGCATAGCCATTGTGCTAACTTCATTATCGTATGGATGTGAAATCTGGCCGGTCTATCAGTGCCATGCCAGAAAATTGATCTGCTTCCAATTGATTTCTCTTAGGAAGATTCTGAAGATCACCTGGCACGATGAGAAACAGGAACTGAGATACTTCTTGAGCTGAACTGCCCGGCATTTAAAATCTGTGGCAGGGAGCACAACTCTGATGGACTTACCACATATCACTACAAATGCCAAGAATAAACCTAAGTAAGAAACTATTATTTTATTAAAGCTTTTTATTTTTCAAAATATATGTATAGAGAATTCTGCAACATTAGCCCTTGCAAAACATTGTGTTCCAGTTTTCCCCCCACTTCTCTCATCCCTTCCCCTAGATGGCAAGTAGTCCAATATATATCAAACATGGTAGAAATATGTTAAATCGAATAAATGCATACAGATTTATACAATTATCTTTCTGTGCAAAAAAATCAAATCAAACCAGAAAAAAATGATGAAGAAAATAAAATGCTAGCCAACAACTACAAAAAGAGTGAGAATGTTATGTTGTGAACCACACTCAATTCCCACAGTCCTCTCTCCAGGTGTAGATGTCTCTTTGGATCACAAGACCATTGGAACTGGTCTGAATCATCTCATTGTTGAAGAGAGCCACGTCCATTAGAATAAATCATTATAAAATATTGCTTTTGCTGTGTACAATGATCTGCTGGTTCTGCTCTTTTCACTTAGCATCAGTTCATGTCTCTCCAGAGCTCTCTGAAATCATCGTGCTGGTCATTTCTTACAGAACAATAACACTCCATTGTATTGATATACATGATTTATTCAGTCATTCTCCAACTAATGGGTATCCACTCAGTTTCCAGTTTCTTGCCACTACACAAAGGGCTGCCACAAACATTTTTGCACATGTGGTTTCCTTTCCTTCCTTTAAGATCTCCTTGGGAGGACAGCTAGGTGGCACAGTGGATAGAGTAACCAGCCCTGAAGTCAGAAAGATCTGATTTCAAATCTGACTTCAGACACAACACTTCCTAGCTGTGTGATTCTAGACAAGTCACTTAACCCCAATTGCCGAAGCCCAAAAAAAATCTCCTTAGGATATAAGTCCAGTAGATACACTGCTGAATTAAAGGATATGCACAGTTTGATAACTTTGCATAGTTCCAAATTGCTCTCCAGAATTGTTGGATCCATTCACAACTCCACCAATGATGCATCGGTGTCCCAGTTTTCCTGCATTCCCTCCAACATTCATCATTATTTTTTTCCTGTCATCTTAGCCAATCTGACAGGTGTGCAGTAGTATCTCAGAGTTGTCTTAATTTGCATTTCTCTGATCAGCAATGATTTGGAATACCTTTTCATATGACTAGAAATAGTTTCAATTTCTTCATCCAAAAATTATTTGTTCATATCCTTTGACCATTTATCGATTGGAGAATGGCTTGATTTCTTATAATTTAGAGTCAGTTCTCTATATATTTTGGAGATGAGGCCTTTATCAGAACCTTTAGCTATAAAAATGTTTTCCCAGTTTATTTCTTTCCTTCTAATCCTGTCCACATTAGTTTTGTTTATACAAAAGTTTTTTAACTTAATATATTTGAAATTGTCAGTTTTGTGATCAATAATGACCTCTAGTTCTTCTTTGGTCACAAATTCCTTTCTCTTCCACAGGTCTGAGAGGGAAACTATTCTATGTTCTTCTAATTTATTTATAATCTCATTCGTTATGCCTAGACCATGAACCCATTTTGATCTTATCTTGGTATACAGTGTTAACTATGGGTCAATGCCTAGTTTCTGCCATACTAATTTCTGTTTTCCTAGCAGTTTTTGTCAAATAGTGAGTCCTTATCCCAAAAGTTGGGGTCTTTGGGTTTGTCAAACAATAGATTGCTATAGTTATTGATTATTTTGTCCTGTGAACTTAATCTATTCCACTGATCAACTAGTCTATTTCTTAGACAATACCAAATGGTTTTGGTGACCACTGTTTATAATATAGTTTTAGATCAGGTACAGCTAGGTCACTTTTATTTGATTGTTTTTTCATTAATTCCCTTGAAATTCTTGAACTTTTATTCTTCCAGATGAATTTTGTTGTTATTTTTTCTAGATCAGTAAAATAGTTTCTTGGGGCTCTGATTGGTACAGCACTAAATAAATAGATTAATTTAGGTAATATTGTCATCTTTATTGCATTCTCTTGACCTATCCAGGAGCACTTAATATTTTTCCAATTGTTTAAAGTCAGATCTAAACAATCTGACTTTATTTGTGTGGAAAGTGTTTTGTAGTTTTGCTCATACAGTTCCTGATTTTTTCCTGGCAGATAGATTCCCAAATATTTTATACTATTGACCTAGTTATTTTAAATGGAATTTCTCTTTGTATCTCTTGCTGTTGGATTTTGTTAGTGATGTATAAAAATTCTGATGATGTATGTGGATTTATTTTGTATCCTGTAACTTTGCTAAAGTTATGAATTATTTCTAATAGCTTTTTAGTAGAATCTCTGGGATTTTCTAAGTATACCATCATATCATCTGCAAAGAGTGATAATTTGGTTTCCTCATCACCTGCTATAATTCCTTTAATTTCTTTTTCATCTCTTATTGCTGAAGTTATCATTCCTAATACAATATCAAATAGTAATGGTGATAGTGGGGGCAACCTTGTTTCACTCCTGATTTTACTGGGAGTGGTTCCAGTTTATCACCATTACATATGATGCTTGCTGATGGTCTTAAATGCTATTGACTATTTTAAGGAAAATTCCATTTATTCCTATACTCTCAATTTTTTTTAATAGGAATGGGTGTTGGGTTTTATCAAATGCTTTTCCTGCACCTATTGAGATGATCATATTTTTTTTTGTTAATTTGGTTACTGATCTAGTCAATTACTCTAATAGTTTTCCTAATATTGAACCAGTCCTGCATTTCTGGTATAAATCTTTCTTGGTCATGGTATATAATCCTGAAGATGATTTTCTGTAATCTTTTTGCTAAGATTTGATTTAAGATTTTTGCATCAATATTCATTGGGGAGATTGGTCTATAATTTTCTTTCTCTGTTTTCACGTTACCTGGTTTAGGTATCAGTACCATGTCTGTGTTATAAAAGGAATTTTGTAGGACTCCTTCATTACCTATTTTTTCAAATAATTTATATAGCATTGGCATTAATTGTTCTTTAAATGTTTGGTAGAATTCACATGTAAATCCATCTAGTCCTGGGAATTTTTTTAGGGAGTTGATTAATAGCTTTTTCTATTTCTTTTTCTAAAATGGGATTATTTAACCAATTTATTTCTTTTTCTGTTAATCTGGGTAAAATATATTTTTGAAGGTATTTTTCCATTTCATTTAAGTTATCACATTTATTGTCATAAAGTTGGGCAAAGTAACTCTGAATTATTGCTCTAATTTCCTCTTCATTAGTGGAAATTTATCCCTTTTCATTCTTAAGACTAACAATTTCATTTTCCTCTTTCCTTTTTCTAATAAAATTTGCCAAAAGTTTATCTATTTTGTTGGTTTTTTCATAAAACCAACTCTTAGTTTTATTTATTAATTCAATAGGGTTTTTTTAGTTTCATTTTTATTGATCTCTCCTTTTATTTTTTGAATTTTAAGTTTAATGTTTGATCAGGTATTTTTAATTTGCTCTTTTTCTAGCTTTTTTAGTTGTAAGCCTAATTCATTGATTTTCTCTTTTTTTATTTTATGCAAGTAAGCCTTTAGAGATATACAATTTCCCCTTTACTACCACACATTTTGGTATGTTGTCTCATTATTGTCATTGTCTTGGGTGAAATTTTAATTTGTCTATGATTTGCTGTTTCACCCATTCATTCTTTAGGATGAGATTATTTAGTTTCCGATTACGTTTTTGTCTATTTTCCCCTGGATTTTATTGAATGTAATTTTTATTGCATCGTGATCTGAGGAGGATGCATTTTCTATTTCTGCCTTTCTGCATTCAAATTTGAGGTCTTTATGTCCTAATGATCAATTTTTCTATAGGTTTCATGAACTGCCGAGAGGAAAGTGTACTCCTTTCTGTCTCCAAAGATTTATCATATCTAACTTTTCTAGTGTTCTATTTACCTCTTTAACTTCTTTCTTATTTATTTTGTGGTTTGATTTATCTAGTTCTGAGAATGCAAGGTTGAGATCTCCCACTGTTATAGTTTTGCTGTCTATTTCTTCTTGCAGCTCTCTTAACTTCTCTTTTAGGAATTTAGATGCTATACCACTTGGTGCATATATGTTTAGTATTGATATTGCTTCATTATCTATGCTATCCTTTAGCAAGATATAGTGCCCTTCCTGATCTCTTTTAATTAGATCAATTTTTGCTTTTGCTTGATCTGAGATCAGGATGGCTACCCCTGATTTTTGGTTTCACCTGAAGTATAGTATATTCTGCTCCAGCCTTTTACCTTTATTCTGTATATATCATACTGCTTCAAGTGTGTTTCTTGTAAACAACATATTGCAGGATTCTGCCTTAATCCAGTCTGCTATTTGCCTCTCCTTTATGGGGGAATTTATCCCATTAACATTTATGGTTAAAACTACTAATTCTGTGTTTCCTGCCATCTTTTTATCCCCAAATTATGCTTTTGTCTTTCCTTTCCCTCTTACCCTCCTCGCCAGTATGAGACTTATGAGCACCACTTGCCTCCTGCAGCCCTCCCTCCCCCTTGAAGTCCCTCCCCCTTTCTCAAACCTTTTCCTTACTATTTCTGTATTCCCTTATATTTACTCTAACCCTTCCCTTTTTGTTTTCCCCTCCCACTTTTCAATGAGGGGGAAGAAGTTTCTATGTAAACCAAATATGTCTAATATTTTCTCTTTGAGCCAAATCTGATGAGAGTTAAGATTCACACTATGTTCATTCCCCCTCCCTTCATTCCCTCAGATAGAATAGATTTCCTTTGCCTCTTTGTGAGATGTAGTTTCCTTCTTTTCTCCTCCACTTTCCCCTTTTACTGGTACAATTTGCTTTCCACTTCTAGTTCCTTTTTTATATTATAACAGTAAAGCAAAATAATACATGTACTCCTTATCTATACCCATGACAGAAATACAGTTTGAAAGAGTTCTTTTTTACCTTTTTATGCTTCTCTGGAGTCCTGTATTTGGAGGTCAAACTTTTTGTTTAGCTCTGGTTTTTTTTGTCAGGAATAAATGCAGTTCATCTATTTCATTGAATGTCCATCTTCTTCCCTAGAAAAATGCTCAGTTTGGCTGAGTAAGTTATTCTTGACTGCATACCAAGTTCTTTTACCTTTTGAAATATCAGATTCCAGGCCCTTTGATCCTTTAATGTGAATGCTGCTAGATCCCGAGAGATCCTTATTGTGGCTCCTTGGTATTTGAATTGTTTTTTTTCTAACTGCTTGTAGTATTTTTTCCTTGGTCTGATAGATGTGGAGTTTTAGTCACAATATTTCTTAGAGTGTTGATTTTGGGGTCTCTTTCAGTAAGTGATCAATGAATTCTTTCAATGTCTATTTTACCCTCTGTTTTTATAACATCTTGGACAGTTCTCTTTGATGATTTCCTGAAAAATAGTGTCTAGGCTCCTTTTTTCATCATGATTTACAGGGAGTCCAATAATCCTTGGATTATCTCTCCTAGATCTATTTTCCAGGTCTGTTGTTTTCCCAAATAGTTATTTAACATTTTTTTCTTCTTTTTTTCTTTTTTTTTTTTGGTTTTGCTTGACTGATTCTTGGTGTCTCCTTGAGCCATTCATTTCCATTTGTCTAAGTCTGATTTTTAATGAATTATTTTCTTTATTTGCTTTTTTATTTCTTTTTGCATTTGTCCAATTGAGTTTTTAAATGAGTTGTTTTGTTCTATGGAATTTTTTTTTCACTTTGCCAATTTTAAAAAAAGAATTATTTCCTTTTTCCAATTCACAAATTCCATTTTCCTGGGAGTTGTTTATCGTTTTCAATTTGCAAATTCTATTTTTCAGGGAGTAGATTTCTTTATCCACTCTATCTTTTAATGACTTACCCTGACTCTCTTGCAAACCTTTGCTTTCTTTTCCCCATTTTTCATCTAGCTCTTTTAAGATCCCTTTTAATTTCTTCTATGACAGTCTTGTGTGATGGGGATCAGATCATATCCACCTTTGAATCTAAAGACAAACTGTTTTTAATCTCCTCAGTGGTTGGTCTGCTCTCTTTCTATATAGAAGCTATCTATAGTTAGAGCATACTTTGCTTTTTTTTGCTAAAACAAACAAACAAATAAAACTTACAGTCTGCTTTTGGAGGCCGTGGGGTATTTCCAAGCTACCTCTACAGACAACAGGAAGTGACAGTGAAGGGGCAGTGGAACAGCACTCACTGGCTGCTCTGGGACCTGAAATCAGGTCCTGAAATTACCAGCAGCAGAAAGGTAGCTACTAGGGTTACCCTGAGACCAACAACTCTGGCTGCTCCTGGATCACATTGAGTCACACTGCTAGGTGGGTGTGGCCAGGTGCTGACAGACTATAGCATTTTGGGAGTTGTAGTCTTTACCCCCTGTGTTTATAGCTTCTCTGCTGATCTACTGGCTTGCTGACAGGGCAGAGTAGCTCACACTGTGGCAAAGTTCTCCCTACAAATTTTCCACCACAGAAACCACACCCCAACCTGCTCTGGAACTTGCAGATGGACCTTGGCAGCTCCCTTTGCTGCCAGGATCTTCTGACCACTGAAAACTGCATTCTCAGTGCAAAATACCATTTTCCATAGATCTGGAATAATATTGTTTTCCACTGTTATCCTCTCTTTATCTTTACCTATTTCCCTAACCAGACTTTATGCCTGTCAGGATTTCTAACTTCACTTCCAATCCTCATAATAAACTTCTTTTATCAATCTAAGTTTTTGGGTCTATAAATTCCTTTACAGAAAATCTCTGCGCCACCAGAAAACTCCCTAACCTTGTGCTGAATCCCAAGAGGTTGCAGGGGAGCCAAACCTCTCCCTTTGGTTCCCTGAATCCCTACTCTGCCACTAGACCTTATCATTTAACTCCCTAACCACCAGAAACCCTAACCTCATTCTGGTTCCCTAAATCTAGATCTTATCAAAATGACTCCCAATTTGTAAACATACCCTAGATTCTCCAGGGTCTAGAAAAAGAGAAAGAGCACCAGGGCTGCCTCAGTCTGGCCCCTCAAGAGAGAATATACTCTCAGGTCAATTGCAGATCAGACATTTGTTTTTCCAATGGCCTGTTTCCTTTTACTAGGCAAACTAGTCCAAGCCCAATGACTGCCATCCACAGGGGCGTCATAGAGGACCCTTAGAGGAATTACTTGATTTTCTCATGGCTGCTACAACTGCCTGGGTGTACTGCTTACCCGCTTCCTTAATCAGTGTGTTTCAGTATTAAAAACTTTCAGAGCTCAACTAGCTGAGATATATTCATGCCCTCAAACCCCTCCTGCTTCTGTAGCTTCCTATATATAGGGGGGCAGACTGACTCACAAATGCAATATTCACACATGTATAATTCTCGGGAGCTTCAGGGTGTATAGTACTATAAGTTCGATAAGTCTCATATAAATATTGTAGGAATGCAGCAGGGGATTCATCCAAACCCTGAACAACTTCAGAAATCTTAGTCATGTTAATAGGTTTCCAGGCTGCAGCTTTAAGACCTTAGAGAAAGAATCTATACTAAGCAGAAAGCATTGTGTGACCAACCGTGGTGGCAGTTAGAAACTTAGGAAGGCCTTTCAGAGGGAAAACTAGCTTCTATCTCATTACGATGCTCTTCAATTGATCCCCCACCAGGTCCAAGCACAGCTTTCCTAGCATTCCAGTTAATCTTGTCTCTGTCCTCAGTAGTGAAGAGGGTGGTGAGAAGCTGCTGACAGTCATCCCACATGGGTTGGTAGGTAGGAAAAACAGATTCAAGAACGTTAATCACAGCTTGTGGTTTCTCAGAAAAAGGGGAATCCTGACATTTTCAGTTGTATATATCATTCCTAGAAAAAGAAACATAAGCTAGGATGGGGACTCCCTCTGAGCCCACCATTACCCTTAGAGGTAGAACAGACTTTGGGAGGACTGGAGGTGGCTGGACAGATCTTAAAGCGTTGTATGAGACTCTATCTCAGGTACAAGAAGGAGAGAGGTAAAGGCTTTGAAGGGGAAGGTGGAGTGGGAAACAGTGCAGAAGAAACAGGGGAGACAGGAGGCAATGGACCTGGAGCCAGTACTTCTGTGCTGGCTTTATGAAGTCCCCATTTTCAAGGAGGAGGAGAAGAGGAGGTCAGGGAGGCAAAAGGGAATGAAGAGAAGCTGACAAGGGGTCTGGTGCTGAAGAACAACACTCAGGAGGTTTGAGTTTTTCAGGTGGCAATTCAAATGGAGATGGAGAGTATCCAGGCAAGGGTAGATACAGGCTCAAACGCAGATAAGGAGGTGAGGGGTGGGGAGGGGGATTATCTAGGGGATCTTCAAAAGTGTCCTACAGGAATTTCTTCTCCGATTTTCCTTGAGCAATCAATAATCTATGACCTTTCTTGTCTGTCCCTGTGGATTAGGTGACCAAAATGAGAATACCATTTTTCATGGTCACAGCCCCCAGCCAGGAAGTGGAGTAGGAGACGATTTGCAGCCAGACATCATTACAGGGGTACTGACCTGGTTCACCAATGACTATCTGGTGCCCTGCCTGAGCTATATCTCTATCATATATGCCTTCCAGTGTCCATCCATCCCAAAGGAAGGCCTCTCCTTTTGGCAGTTTCAGTTTGTCCTTTCTCTATGATATTCATAATCATGATGTTTGAATGTTCAGAGAAATCATTAGGAAGGTAATCAAGTGGAGTTCCTGCCTTTGAAGAGGAATTTCCCATGAAAAAGCAGCTGAATTCACAGATAGCCTTATACCACTGGGTGTGAAGTTCTAATATTTTAAGTGTCACGGACCCTTTAGAAATACATGGTAAAACCTATGTGAACTGATGAAAACTCAAGTGAGAAGAACTGGGAGATCATTGTGCAGATTATAAGCAATTTAATAATAATTACCAACTATGAAAAACATGGCTACTCTGATCAATTTAATGATCAAAGATAGTACAGAGGGTGAAAAAATTATATGCAGTCCCAAAGACAACTGAAGAAGTCTTAGTGCAAATTGTAGTATAATTTTCTCACTTTACTTAGCTTGATTTTTTGGTCTTTTTAAAATATGGCTAATGTGGAAATCTTTTTTCAAGATTTCACATATAAAACCAATACATATAATAGCATACTTGCTTTCTCAGTGACTAGGTAGATGAGGGTTAGGAATGAAGGAGAAAATTTGGAACTAAAAATTTTAAAAGACAAAAATGTTTTAAAAAATAGTAAATCTAAAAAATACATTTTAGAAAATATCAAATAAATAAGAATTTGATTTCTGTAGAAGATGTCTTTTATCTGTAAGAAATGGCCCCTCCCAGTCTTAAGGGAATATTTCTGTGTGTCGATGGGGGGGCAACCTGTTTGATTTTAGAATTTTTAATTCTAAATAGTATTTCTTTTTTGAGATTGTATTTAAACATTATTTTCTTAAATGATAAATAGTTTGATATGTTATAATTGTACAATTATGTAAAACACATTTACACATTAGTCATGTTGTAAAAGAAGAAAGAGAACATAAGAAAAAACCCACAAAATAAAGTGAAAACAGTATACTTCTATCTGTATTCAAAGTCCATAAGTTCTATGAATTTTAACAACATTTTTCATCATGAGATCTTTGGAATTGCATTCTTTGTTTTGCTAAAAATAGTTAAATCAAGCAGAATTGATCATCACACAGTATTGCTGTTACTGTATAATGTTGTGGCTGTGTTCATTTCACTTTGCATCATTTCATGTTAATTTTACCAGCTTTTTCTGAAATCTGGCTGCTCATCATTCTTTACAGCACATTAGTATTTCATTATGCTAATATGTGCCAGTTTGTTCAACCACTTCCAAATTAATGGGCATTTTATCAATTTTGACCACCATAAAAAGAGTGGATTTAAATATTTTTGTACATGTGTTTTCTCTTTTTTATGATCTATTCATGGTAGACAGTATTACTGCTGATCAAAGGATATACACAGTTGGATTGCCCTTCAGGCACAGTTCCAAATTGCTCTCCAGACTAGTTGAATCACTTCAAAACTCCCACAATGCCTTATTGTCTTAATTTTGCCACATCCTCTCCATTATTTATCACTTTCCTTGTCTGTCATATTAGACAATTTGGTAGATATGTGGTTGTACCTTAGATTTATTTTGATTTGCATTACTCTAATTAAAAGTGATTTAGAGCATTTCTTCATATGACTATGGATAGCTCTGATTTCTTTGTCTGAAAAACTGCCTCTTCTTATCCTTTGGTGAATGACCAGTATTCTTATAGATTTGACTCATTCTTTATATTTTAGAGAAAGGAAAACTTTATGAAAGGCCTTTAATTGCTGCAAAGACTATTTTCCAGATTACTGCTTTCTTTCTAAGGTACATTGTTTTCATTTGTGCAAAATCTTTTAAATTTGACATAATCAAAATTATCTACCTGACATTTTGCAGTGGTCTCTGTCACTTGTTTGATCATGAATTCTTCCCTTCTTCATAGATTTAATGGATAAACTATTCGATGCTCTCTTGATTTGCTCATGGTATCACTTTTTATGTCTAAATCATATACCCATTTTTAAACTTAAATTGGTATAAAGAGTAAGATTTTGAGCTATGCCTAGTTTCTACCATATTGTTTTTCAGTTTTTCCAGTAGTTGGTCAAATAATGAGTTCTTATCCAAGAAGCTGGGGGTTTCACATTTATCAAAGTCTATGTTATTATGGTCACTTATTAGCATGTCTTGTGTACTTATTCTTTTCCATTAATTCATCCCTCTATCTCTCAGTATCATGTAGTTTTGAAGATTGCTGCCTTGCAATGCAGTTTGGGATCTTGTTCTGAGATTTCCTCAAATTAATCAATTTGACATTTTCTTAATATGTATCCTTGTTGAGTATTCTTTTCCTGCTATGGCTAAATCAATCTTTTGGTTAACTGTTGAAAAGCTTACAAGTATTTCATTTTGTTTCAATGTTAAAATAGTCTGAATCAGGCTAAATTTGGAACATATCCATTAGAGATTCCCCAGCAAAGGATAAATGATTATTTATTAGACATTTTTTCTCAGATTTTACTTTTCAGGTATAGATTGAATTATATAACACAATTACAGAATTTCAGAGTTAGACAATATTTCAGAAACCATTTAGTTCAATCCATATATGCAAAAGAATCTGCATAACAGCATGACAATTAAGTCTTTGATTAAACATCTCTAGTTAAAGGAAATTAAGTGGTGCAGTGGATAGAGCACTGGGTTCAGCATCAAGAAGACCTGAATTAAAATCCAATCTCAGAAAATTCCTAGTTGTGAGTCTATGAGCAAATCACTTAATGTTAATTGCATATAGAAAAGGGATCCACTGGAGAAAGAAATGGCAACTCATTCCAGTATCTAAGAGAAATAACTTAATAACCAATGACTCAGAGAGTCTGAGTTAACTTCTTTTTGTAAACATTTTTAAAATTTAGTTTCTGAAATTTGAGCTAACTTTCTCCTCTATCTAGTTTCCACCCAGCTAGGGCAGACGTTGTATTCTGTTCAGGTTGGGGTGAGGCATAAATTCTTTGAAAAATTGTCCTAGGTTGGCAGGGATTTAGAAGAATAAGATATAAATAAAGTTCAGGTCCAGCTGTTAATCGAACAGCTGGACCTGAACTTTATTTAATATTATATAATTATATATATTATCATATAATTATTATTAAATTATCTGGGTTAACTGCCGCCCTGGGAAACACTTCAATAATATGTCAGAAATAAATAATATGTCTAAGTGTAGGCATAGACATACACTTCATATCCCATACCAAAATGTAATCAAAATGGATACATGATTTGGGCATAAAGGATAATATCACAAACAAATTAGGGGAACAAGGGATAGTTTACCTATCAGATCTTTGGAGAAGGATGAATTTATGACCAAAGTGCATTCTTCCTCAGGGAAAGAACATGATTATCATGAAGTTTTGGGAGTTGGAGGTGAGCATAACAGGAAACTGAGGATATCTCAAATAATTCCAGACCCAATTTCAAAGGTCTGTTAATCATTAGCACTCTGGAAAGGAGAACAAAAGATTTGCTCTTCTAGTAGAAATATTTGACCTCCTGAACCTCTACTTAACTTCTTAGAAGAAGCCAACTAATGAATGAACTGGAGATATTCTAAGGGTTCTATAAACTGGGTAATCTCTATTTGTTGAGGAAGTCTGAGGTAAACCAAGTCTCCTTAGTTATTCTAGTTTAATGGATTACTTACCTCTAAACAAATCTCCTCTTTGTGAGGAAATTATATGATTTCTTATAAAATCATTAAATAAGGTAGATTGAATTTATAGCTTAGATTCAGTCTACCTGGGGAATTTGGGAAATAGAGTGCTCATATTGGATAAAGTAAAACAGGTGTAAAACTTGTCAAACTGAGCAGCATAAAATTCAGGTCAAAATTTAACAAGTCCATGTTACTTCCCAGGCATTAAGCAAGATAATGAGAATAGACCAGATTTGCAGAGGTGCAGGGTTTGTTGTCATGATTTCTTATGGCTTATGACTGTATAATCTTCCCTGACTCCTGAAGGGGTGACCTCTTTTTTCCTGGGGAACCCCAGTTTATTGAATGTCTGGTTTTCATGAGATTCCTGAATAAAGCTTCTATTCTTTACTTTGAGAGACCTCTGAGAAGTCATTTTGACTTAGGATCTGCCGACCATACAGAAGGATAGTGAGATTGTGGACTAGCTGGCATTATTAGAAGGGAAAAAGGACAGAAGGTAGGAAGCAATCCCCTTCCCTTTCCAGGGGAGAATATAGGCATATAGGGGCAGAATCCTGTGTAGTTTGGATGCTAGTTCTAGCTTTAAATGGAAGAAGGAAGCAGAGAGTGAGCAGGAAGAAGATGAGCAAGGAGAGAAGAAGAGAAAGAAAAAAGATGGAGGGAAAGAGTAGAGATGGAGAAAAATATCTTGTTCTTCAAAATAATAGCCCAACTTTGTTCCTTAGATGCCTCCAGATCAGGTTCTAAGACTCCTGGTTTCTCTTCTTCCTTGGACCCTCCCTTTCCTCTGGCTTCATCTTTGTTATCCCTTCCTCTTGGGACCCTCCCATTTCCTAGCAAACTGAGCATCAATGGCTCTGGGGGATAAGCCTTGAATGATCGCCAGGGCAGTCTAGCCATTTTCTGCATGTTAGCAAATCTAAAGGATAAGTTCCAGGTACTTGAAGTTCCAGGTTTTGTGAAGATAAGCCGAGTACAAGTTAAAAGTACACTTAGTTTGAATGACTTAGTTATTTTCATCTTGACAACAATTGAAGATAATCCCAAAAGAATAATAATAAAACACACTATCCGCCTTCATAGAAAAACTCATACTGGCTGAATTCAGGGTGAAACATGGTATTTATCTCTTTATTGCTTTTTTCTTTCATTTGAGTCTTCTTGTACAAAATGACTAATATGGAAGTGTCTTACATAGTTTCACATGTATAAACTATATCTGACTGCTTACAATCTTGGGGAGGGAAGAACAGGGAGAGAGGGACAGAATTTAGAACTCAAACTTTAAATAAGAAGAGGAAAAAAAGACTTCTCAGGTGGAGCCAAGATGGTGGAATAAAGTCAGGGAGCTGCTCCAGTTCTCCCAGTTTCCCTGGAAAATCACATGAAACCAAGCCTCTGAATAGAGTCTAATGGAATGAACCTACTTTCCAGCTCAACATAGACTGAAAATTGTGTTGAAAAGTGTTTTCAGGCCAGCTCAGATAGACTGTGAGAAAGTTTGGTAAGAGGGTCTTAATGAAAGTAAATCACACTGAAGACCCTTAGCCCTGACTCAGTCAAAGAACAAATCAGTGGGGCAGCTTCCAGTTCCAGCTAAGAAGGCAAACTCTGGGAAACAGGCTGTTTCCTGAACAGAGCAGTCAAAGTTTGCCCCTGCAAACCCAAGGGGCCTTTGTGCTCAAAGCCAAAGCTCAGAACTGCACAGAAAGGTTGGGACAGGGCCCCTTATTTCCGAGAAGTAGAGCTCATTTTTGAAAGAATAAGGGAAAGAAACCCCGTAAAAAATAACCTGAATGTAGGTATCGAAAACATAATGCCCTCAATATTGGCGAAATTCACTGAAAAGAACAGTAATATAAAAATAGAGAAAAAATAATTAGGGAAAAATTTCAAAATCATCATTATTAAGAGTATGTAGAAGGTCAAAATGAAGATCCAAGAACACCAGTTCATCCAAACCTCCTTGAGAATAAATCCTGCCAAACAAAGGATAGACACTTCTTAGAAATTGTCCAAGGTAGACTATATAGCTTCCTTTCCCAAATCGCTCCTCTAAGAAGGGGAAAACACTTGTCTCTTCTGTCACTCCCAGTCATCACCCTGAACTCACTCTCTCTACCACCTCTGCATTACCTGACACACTGAATTATATACAACTTATTCCATCCTCAGGAGCCTTTCCCCTGCCCACCCCCAAATTCCTCAGGAGATCTCTGGGTCACATGTTTCTGTGGAAAGCTGAAGAGAGTCACAGTCACAGCTGTCTTTGAAAGGGAAAAATGGATACCTGGGGTCAACCCAAAGATTGGAGTAAGAACAGAATGAGCACAGGGAGTTGACACCCACTGAGATTTTTATGAGGATTGCCCTTTAATATTGTCCAATTACTCTCCCCCTACCCATCCGTGCTCCCAGGTCACCATTACCTGGACAACTGTGCTTTGTCCACAAATAACAAATGCAAATACCCACTTCCATTGAATAAGTCACTGACAGGATCCCATGCAGGTGCCACATAAAAGCGTTTTTGTGAAGACTTTCTGCAAGAGAACAACAAGGGTCAAGGGCATAACCACTCAAATGCTCAAAATTACCCTCTGGACTGTCAGCTCTGGATAAAGGAGCTCCCAAAAAACGGAGAGTAGGAGCCTTCTCCAACTAAATCTGTCTCACAGAAGAAGACTGCTGGCCCAGCCCTCCTATTGAAGACACAGAAGTGGAAAGACATGAATTGAGATTCCATAGATCCCCAAAAGGTAGCTCATCACCACTTTTCTGAACCCATGTCTTCTCATACAGGAAACATCCCAAATAAGAAAGAGGCCAGTAGCCTCAGGATAGAAGGTGTTATTGGTAGTTCTAGGGATCCAGAGACAATTCCTTAGCTCCAGTCTCAGATCTCTGAGGAAAGAAGATTTTTCAGTCTCTGATATGTCTTATAGTCCCACAACTTCTCTATCTGTATTAGTTTATAGGCAAAACACCCCAGAAAACCCCAAAAAGTGTTGATTACAGGGATTACTGGTACTATTATTGGCTTAAATTAGTTAGGGGAAGGGTGGAGGCAACCAGTGCTCATATCCCTCTCAAAATTGGTCTTTAGGGCCCTGCTTTATAATGAAATATTGAAATAATGAAAATTATACTTACTTTTCATTTGGAAAAATTTGAATGAATAATATATGTATGATAATATCCAAAAGCCAGTGATGTTTCTTATCATATATGCCACCTGAGGATCCATTGGTTTTGTCTCTTCCTCACCTGAAAGACATCATGTAACTCAGGAGAATCTGCCTCACATACTCTATCCTAGCACAGGTAAAGGCATTACATATTAGTTTGTGGAATCTCCTTCCCAAACAGGTCAATTATAGGGACATCCTTCTCCAGGAGAGGGGAATTGATGGCCCTGCTCAGGGAGGAGGATGGACATCTGACTGAGCATTGGGAAAACAGAGGCCATGGTCTTAACTACAGGTTTCCCAACACTAGCTCCATCCCTAGGTCTCTCAGTACCCTGCTACTCCCCCTTCCATTCCTTGCATCCATTCCTTGTCCACACTCATTTGTTCATTCATTTATTCATTCTTTCATTTATTTATTTATTTGATTATTTTTTGCTGACGCAATTGGGGTTAAGTGACTTGTTCTCTAAGATCAGATTTGAACTCAAGTTCTCCTAACTTCAGGGGTGGTACTCTATCCACTGAGCCATCTAGCTGCTCCAGAGCATATGTATTAAGAATAAAGTTAGGCTTCAGAGGGGGCTACAAGGAGTGTATTAGTTATGATGACGTACTTCTTTCTATACTCTACAGAGTCAGCCAAGCACTTAGTTAATAACCATTTATTACCTTCCATGTGCTAGACATTGTGCTAAGAGTGGGAAATAAAAAAAAAAAGTAAAAGACAATTTCTGCTCTGAAGAAGCTCACAATCTAAAGGAGTAACAATTTACAAACAGCTATGTGCAAATATGCTATATTGAAGATAATAAGAAAGTCCTCTGTTCATTTATTCCTTCTTTCCTTCATTTTTCCTTCCATCATTTCCTTCCTCTCTCCTTTTTTTCCTTCTTTCCTTTTCTCTTTTTTCCTTCCTTCCTTCCTTCTTTTTTCTTCATTCCATTGGTTTTTCCTTCCTCTCCTTCCTTGCTTCCCTGTCATTCATTCCCCTCTCTCCTTTCCTCTCTCTGTTCATTTATCCATTCCTTCCTTCCTTCATTCTCCTTCCTCCTTTTCTTCCTTTTTTCTTTCATTCCCTGTTAGTGAGCACAGTGCTTGGCAAATATGAGGGATTTAATAAATATTTATTGAATTGAATTATTCTCAATTGCACCTCAGCAATAATGCCATGGTATGTACTGTTATTAACTCCATTTTACATATGAACAAACTGAGGCTGAGATTAAGGGAATGACATAGGATCACTTAATTAGTAAATTGATGAGAAAGTGAACTCAGATCTTTCTTATTCCAACTCTGAGCACCTACTACACCACTCGGCTCCTTCTGAACAAGGCTATACTCAGAATCTCACTTTTTAACTTATTTTACAGCACCTCATGAAGAGGGGTTCAAAGGAATAATATTGATACCCATGATATTTTCCTATTAATTTATTAATCATTAAAATCATGTTTTCAAATTCAGTAGTTTCCCACATCAGAATAATATCAGCCACTTCCCACAACTTATTACCAGCAAAGTAATATTTTTGATACCAACTTTACTCTTGATCTCCCATGTTGCTTCTCATAATATATATCGTATCCTGATAAGAATTATGCTTTTGTCAATATATTTGAAAAGTCAAAGTATTTCTTAGTCAAATTAATTTGGAAACTTCTGATCTTTGGCAGTTCCAGTGTATTATCAATATAGTACTGATTGCTCTGTCTCTGTCTCTCTATTTTTCTCTTTTTTGTCTCTGTCACAGTTTCTCTGTTTCTGTCTCTGTTTCTATTTCTCTCTGGTTCTTTGCCTCTCTTTGTTTCTCTCTGGTTCTTTGTCACTCTTTGTTTGTCTCTCTCTCTCTTTGTGTGTGTGTGTGTGTGTGTGTGTGTGTGTGTGTGTGTGTGTATGTATGTATGTATGCTGGATTATTAGTATCTGGGCAGAATGATACTTCTTTCACACTCATTTCTTGCTACTTTCTTATTTCTTCCTTGGTTTCCCCCTTTTCTCTTTCTCCCTCCCAGACTTCTCACTTTATTTTTCTCCTGTTGAAATCTTAAAAATGGCACTGGAACCCTAACAGAACAGTGAGAAAGAAATAGGAAAAATGTTCACCTTATGTAAGTAGTTCTATAAAAACAGCATCTTACCTAGAACACACCCTTTATGATGCCTTCTCCCAGATATATATACTTAGAAATAATTTTCTTGACTTCATACCGGAACTATAAATCCCTTTCCCACACTGGTCTATCTCCTTTGATTTTGTTACCTACTATTGGAACTGTGGTTTGACATGTTATTTATCCTTTCTCAGAATGGAACCATACCTATTTCTTCTTCTGATGGGACAGGTGGACATAATCATGAGCAACCCTATGCTACCAGGAGGCAGGATTCAAAATCTTGTCTCACCAGAAATCAGAACAAATCTCTTTCCCCAAATTCAAGAAATCTAATTCTTGGTAATTAATTATATTACTAATTGTGGTTAGGAAAAATTAATAAAAGAATAGTCATTTTATTTAATTTATACTATAATATAGTTAACATATATTGGTCATCCTGCCATCTAGGGGAAAGAGTGGGGGAAAGGAGCGGGAAAATTGGAACAAAAGGTTTGGCAATTGTCAATGCTGTAAAATTATCCATGTATATAACTTGTAAATAAAAAGCTATTAAATTTTTTTAAAAAGAAAAAAAAAAAAGAATAGTCATTTGACTGTTTCTTGTAAGCCAAAAGTGGATCGTGGCAGACCACTGATATATATACTTTTGGTAAAGTGAGTATTCCATGTAGATAGCAGTCAACTCTGTTTGAGTAACAACTAATGAATAAACTGAACATTATAATGGGAAGTGGAGCTACTTTAATGAGGGGTGATTTTAATCATGTTCCTCTTACACCCAAACTTTTCCTAGTTTGGGCCATCAAGACAAATATCTATGCTCATCTGTGTTAAATTCTTAATTTCATACCTATTTAATCTTCATATCTTAATTTCATACCTATTTTTCATGAACTGATTTGATCTAGTAGAGAATGAGGAAATAAGGAAAAAAAAAATTCTGGATCTGCCCAACTGTAAGTGGTTATGTATATAGTAGAGCCATAATCATTTCTCTTGCTCACACACATACTTGTAAGCCTTCTAGATCATATAGACTGCAGAGATCATCTTTTCCATTTATATGGTATCTTAGAAACAGCAAAAAAGTGACTCCATATGAATTACTGAAGACATGGAGGGAAAGAAGATTCAAAGAAAATGAACCAAGAATAGTTGCTGGGATTTGTTAAGTAATAAGATTATGGGGAAGAAAGAGACCAGAATCTCCCAACTTTCTTAGCTCTCCGTGATTCTCTTACTCAATATTTAGTTAGGCCCTAGAAAACAAACAAATAAACAAAAAGTAATGATATATCTGATCCCTCTCTGAATAAGAGGACAGTGGTGGAAATCTCTTAGGAGAAGTAGTTTAAATCATCTCTGGGTGTTGGAAGCCGAAGGCCCCCACCAGGTGCCTTTCTCATGGCCCTAGCCCAGGTGCCTTTTCCCCACCCCTTGCTGCAACAGAATCGAGCAGGTGGTCAAACAATCCTGAGAACTGCAACCGGGCAAAATGGTCTTGAGAATCAATCTTGAGTTGTCACCACACTATGTTCCTGCTCACTGGACCAGCTATAGCCCATGTTCCTTTCCCAGACCACCCTACTTCTCTTTCCCATGCTTTTTCCTATATAAGTTGTATCCTGAGAGCAATAAACTGAGACCTTGGCAACAATCAGCCTCGTCTCCCTCGTCTTTCTCGCCCATTTCTCCTCAGGCTGAATCCCCCCTCGAAGCCCACACGAGTAACGAGGTCTCGCTGGTCGAGTCAGGTGGCGCCCAAACGTGGGGCTCGAGGCAGGGACCCTTGCCAGACGGACCCCAGAGAAGTCGTCCGGACCCCTGCTGTTTAAAGTTTCGGCTGCTGAGAGGGACTCGGTAGAGAGCTTGATAAATTGCTGACACTCCCTAACAGTGGGAGTTTGGCTGGCTCTCTGCGGAGCCCCTTTCCCGCCCCTGAGTTGAGGACTTATTTCGCCGCTCAGGAAGGCCCCAGTCCTCTGTAAGTGATTTCGTCCGTCTCATAAGAAATGGGCCATAAGTTGTGTAATGAACAGGCTTTCATAAAGGATTTCAAAGCCTCCCTCAGGGAAAGAGGAGTTAGGGTTAAAAAGAAAGATTTAGTTAAATTCTTTTTGTTTGTTGATTTAGTTAAATTCTTTTCGTTTGTTGATTTAGTTAAATTCTTTTTGCTTGTTGACTATGCCTGCCCTTGGTTTCTTGTGAATGGGCCTGACATCCATCCCAAAAAATGGCAAAAGATTGGGAAAGATTTAAATGTCCAGCTCTCCACAGAGCTTTCTTCCTTACAAAGTTCTCTCAAACAAACCGTCCTCCCGATTTCAGGCCCAGTGGCTGCCCCTCCCTCCCTGCCACATAAAAAGGTCCCTATTAGCAGATCAAAGAACCTGAAATTGGCCTTTCCTGTAATGACTCGCTCTAGGCAAGCTCACTGCCCCTCCCACTGATAATTCCCCCTCATCCTCTGCTGAGGTGCCCGCTGCAGGCACAGACACTCAGGATGGGTCAGATAGCGAGGAGGAGGATGACAAAGATGAAAATGAAAATGAGGAAAATGATCAGGCTGCACAAGACACCCCTCCAAGAGAGTTCCGTAAACTTCATTTTAAAACCTTAAAAGACTTAAATGCCGCAGTCAAAGCCTACGGACCTAACGCTCCCTTTACCCTTTGGGCCCTTGAGGCCATGTCTCACTGCAGCTACCTGCTCCCCTCTGAATGGATTTGTGTAGTTCAAGCAGTCTTGTCACGGGGCCAGTTTCTGACTTGGAAGGCAGATTTTTTTGATTGCTGCCAGTCCGTGGCCGCTGCTAACTTAAAACCTCCCCAGCTGTTCTTAGGGTTTGAGCTACTTCCCAACAAAGTCCTTTCCCAGAAATTCCAATTGCGAACAGACTGTCTGCATACTCTTAATGATTTTCAGAAACTTCTAGGTGATATCAATTGGCTCAGACCTTACCTAAAACTCACAACGGGGGAATTAAAACCTCTCTTTGACATCTTAAGAGGGGACCCCGATCCCTCCTCCCCACGCTCATTCACCCCTGAGGCACGAAAAGCCCTGACCACAGTAGAACATGTCATCCGTGAACAACACATAGGATATTATGCCCCTAATCAACCCTTCTGGCTTCTCATATTCCCTACTCCCTTTGCCCCGACAAGCTTGCTCTGGCAACAAAAACCATTGTTTTGGGTCCATTTTACCCGCATCTCCCTCCAAAATCCTACCCACATACCCTCACTTGGTTGCTACCCTCCTCCGCCTCGGTAGGGGGGCCGCTTTGAAACTCTTTGGCAGGGACCCTGACCACATTGTTTCCCCCTACACAACCTCCCAAGCGCAATGGCTAGTTCAAAATGATGATGATTGGGCCACCAGCTCCATTTCTTTTCAGGGAACTATTGATAACCACTTCCCCTTTGATAAATTGACTCAATTCTTGCAAAGAACGCCTGTTGTCTTCCCACAGGGGACAAAGTCTGTTCCAATTAAAGGTGCCCGGCTAGTTTTCACTGATGGGTCAGCCTCAGGCATTGCGGCTTTCAGTATTGAAGGTCAAGTCTCCCGCTTCAAAACAAACTTTACCTCCGCACAGCTGGTTGAGCTCGCTGCTATCATTAGAGTTTTTGAATTGTTAACAGAACCCTTCAACTTATACACTGACAGTGCCTACGTGGCACACTCTGTCCCCCTCTTGGAAACAGTACCGTATATTCGCCCTTTGACCAATGCCTCCCCCTTGTTTGCAGAACTCCAGCACCTAATCCTTGCCGGCACCGAACCCTTTTTTGTCGGTCACATTCGTGCCCACTCTGGCCTCCCTGGGCCACTAGCAGAGGGAAATGACAAAGTGGATCAAGCTACCCAACTCATAGCCGCCGTCCTCTCAGTCACCCCGCTTGCTGCCGCACAGCAGGCCCATGCCTTGCATCACCTTAATGCCCATACTCTTAGGCTGAAATATTCTATCACTCGCGAACAAGCACACCAGATCGTGCGGCAGTGCAAGGGCTGTCTAACCCTCTTGCCCGAGCCTCATTTGGGAATAAACCCCCGTGGCTTAGTCCCTGGTGATTTATGGCAAATGGATGTCACCCACCACCCACCTTTTGGTAAACTAAAATACATTCATGTTTCTATAGACACCTTTAGTGGCTTCATTTTTGCTTCTTTGCAGACAGGAGAAGCTTCCAAACATGTGATCTGTCATGTTCTTGCCTCTCTAGCTGTTGCCCCCAGACCTAAAATTCTTAAAACCGACAACGGCCCAGGATATACTAGTTCCACCTTTAAACAGTTCTGTGCCCAGATGGAAATTAAACAAATTACTGGCATACCTTATAACCCCCAGAGTCAAGGAATTGTTGAAAGATCTCATCAAACTTTAAAAAATATGATCTCAAAATTACAATCAGGGGAAGAAATGTTATATCCTAAAGCGGGTAATTTTAAAAATCATGCAATGTTTGTGTTGAATTTTTTTACTTATGATATTGACAGTAAATCTGCCGCTGATCGCCTTTGGCATTCATCCACAGCCAATACTTATGCACAGGCCATGTGGAGAGACCCTTTGTCCAACAGGTGGCAGGCTCCTGACCCGGTCCTCATCTGGGGCAAAGGACACGCCTGCATTTATGATTCACAAGCACAAAATGCCAGAGGGCTCCCAGAGCGTCTAATCAAACTTCACAACCCACCCAGGGAATCCCCTGAGAAGGCCTTTTCATTGTGCTTATTTTCAGGAACCCACAAGATGAGCACACTCACCTTTGGAATTCTCCTCTGCTGGGGCACTGTCTGGAATCCCTCCGATGCAAGCCAATCCTATCAGGCTTTCAACTACACCTGGATGGTGATGAATATGTGGGGTGACACCATCTGGAGCACTTCACGAATCACAGCCTCAGACTGGTGGCCCACCCTATACCCAGATCTCTGTAAATTAGCTTTGGGGGCCCCACCAGATTGGGACCTGGTAGACTATCTTAATCAACAAAAAGCTCCCTCAGACACTCATGGTCCATATATGGAAGGGGCCGGTGGTTGTAGCACGCAGGACAGAAGGACTGAGCTGCGCACAGTCCCCTTTTATGTTTGCCCCGGCACTCATAGAGACCGTTCCTTAACCCATGAGTGTGGAGGCCCCGATGACTATTATTGCCATAACTGGGGCTGTGAGACCACGGGTGATACTTACTGGAATCCCTCCTCCCCCTGGGACTATATTACAGTTACTGCCAACTATACCCACCACTCTTACTACATCTTTAGCTGGGTCGAAATACCCGAGTGCTCCGGGTGGTGTCACCCTTTAAAAATTCAATTTACCGACCCAGGCAAAAAGTACACTTCCTGGACCCAAGGTGTTACATGGGGCCTCAGACTCTACAAGAGTTACTATGATGATGGGTTAATATTTACTATAAAACTCCTTAAAGGTACCCCTGGCCAGTATAAAACCGTGGCCATTGGCCCTAATCCTGAACTCCACCCAGGTCCTGGTCAGGGACAGGCTCATAAGCCCGCCCTACCGCCTATTCCCCCTACTCCCCCCTATGGTGGAATGTTTCGCCCAACCCTCCCTAAGGGCCCCCCTTCTTCTGCCGAGCTCATTCTTTCCTTGATTAACACTTCTGTCCAAGCTGTCCGCAAGCTCAACAATACCCTCGTGAAAGATTGCTGGGTTTGTTATTCTTCCTCCCCCCCTTTTTATGAAGGCATTGCCCATTTTGGAAACCCTGTGTTTACCAATGACCCTTCCTCCTTACATTGGGGAAGTGATAATAAGCATGGCCTCACCCTTAGTAAAATTGCTGGCCTAGGACTATGCCTTTTAGGACCCAACATGCCGCCTCCTTTACAGCTAAGGGAGGTATGTGACCAAACCATTACAATTACTCCAGCCTTCACGTACGTGGCTGCCCCTAATGATTCATACCTCGCTTGCTCCTCCGGCCTGACCACATTTATTGTTACAACCCACTTTGTCAACAAAAAGGATTACTGTGTGGTGGTCTCCCTCTTCCCCCACCTTACAATCCATGATCCAGATGACTTTTTAAGATTCTGGGAACGGGGAACCGACCCACGGATCAGGAAGAAAAGGGAGCCCTTGACGGCTGTCACTTTGGCCGCCCTTATAGGACTAGGATCTGTGGGTGCTGGAACAGGGATTGCCTCTCTGGTTACATCCAATAACCAGTATGCCCAGTTAAGTGCAGCCATTGACAAAGATCTCCAAGAGCTACAGTCTGGCCTTGAGTATCTCAAGGACTCTGTTGCCTCTCTGGCTGAAGTAGTCTTGCAGAACAGAAGAGGCCTAGACCTATTATTTTTACAACAGGGAGGACTTTGTGCTGCCCTAAAAGAAGAATGCTGTTTTTATACTGATAAGCTTGGCCTTGTAGAAAATAGTATACAAAAAATCAAAGAAAGCTTAG
This sequence comes from Antechinus flavipes, assembly GCF_016432865.1. Taxonomy (NCBI): domain Eukaryota; kingdom Metazoa; phylum Chordata; class Mammalia; order Dasyuromorphia; family Dasyuridae; genus Antechinus; species Antechinus flavipes. The sequence goes on from NC_067398.1 coordinate 651,269,836, forward strand.
AAAAAAGAAAAAACAAGAGGGAACAACAAGAATCTTGGTATCAGAACTGGTTTTCTACATCCCCCTGGCTTTCCATCCTCCTCCCTAGTCTTCTAGGACCCCTTGTAGGCCTATTGCTATTGCTTTCTTTTGGTCCATGGGCTTTTAACAAACTAACCAGCTTCGTTAAGTCACAGGTCAACTCGGCCCTGCGAGAACCTATTGCAATCCATTACATCGACACTCGTGAGGGTCTCCCATCCCCCACCGTTGCCCCTGAGGGCCTCCGGTTTTCCACCTTGGCCAATGAAATCGAGTCTCCGTGGTATTTAAGGGTGTGGAGGCGCCTCCGGGAGACACAATCTCATCCATAATTTTCAGGCTATTGCTGTGGAAGAGCCAATGACGGGAATATTGTGGCCCCATGATCCAGGAACATCATACCTTATGGCTGCAGGGACACCCAATGACGGGATTATTGTGGGTCCGTTTTCCAGATGCACACCCCGGCAGGAAAGAAAATGCTGGGGTGCTGGGACGGATGCAGCCCACATAGCCTAAGACAGGGGTCCTGCCCTTTCCTGGCCCTGAGGGCCTGGTTATTTAGGTACTGGATATGGATGCAGGCCACATAGCCTAAGACAGGCCTTCCACCAGCCCTTGACAAAAGTTTTTCTTCTCTTTCTTTCTTTTCTCCTTTTGCCTTTGAGAGAAAAAAGGGGGACATGTTGGAAGCTGAAGGCCCCCGCCCAGGTGCCTTTTCCCCACCCCTTGCTGCAACAGAATCGAGCAGGTGGTCAAACAATCCTGAGAACTGCAACCGGGCAAAGCGGTCTTAAGAATCAATCTTGAGTTGTCACCACACTATGTTCCTGCTCACTGGACCAGCTATAGCCCATGTTCCTTTCCCAGACCACCCTACTTCTCTTTCCCATGCTTTTTCCTATATAAGTTGTATCCTGAGAGCAATAAACTGAGACCTTGGCAACAATCAGCCTCGTCTCCCTCGTCTTTCTCGCCCATTTCTCCTCAGGCTGGATCCCCCCTCGAAGCCCACATGAGTAACGAGGTCTTGCTGTTCAAGACATCTGAGAATTCTGACATGTGGAGTTTTGTCATTTTTCCACCCAGTAAAATATTCAGAACTAACATGGCAATGAGACAAGTTTCCATGAGTCTTTCAGTCTTTCCACGAGTTTCAGGAAGGAGATAGAGAGGCAGACACTGACTCTGGCAGAGGTGGGGGATGGTGTTGAGCATGGCACCAGGGCAGCCAAGATCTGCATCAACCCTGGCTAGATAGGATGACAGCACCAAAAATAGAAGATAAGTCTTATCATTCATGTATGTCCTCCTTATCCCCAACCATGAATCCAGGTGGCTGAAGAAATGCTTTTTTTTCCTCCTCCCACTTCATTCCCCTCTTCTTTTCTATTCTTTTGGGATGAAACTTAAACCCAAAATTTGCTGTTCCATTTAAACTGTTCTTTAATGAGTAAAGTTAGGTTTTCTGGTACTTGGTTTCTCTAGATAAAAGATATTAATCTCTATTGTGTCATTGGTTTGAAACTACCCCATGGGGCAAGGATTATAAACTTTCCTGGTCATCAGACTGACATTTAGGATTGGAACTGTGGGGCTGGAGCTTTAGGCCAAGCTCCTTTGTTCTGGGTGTTGGGGTCAGGGAAGGAAGAGCTGGGACTGTGACCAGTGTTTCCCTCAACTTGAGGCACATGGAAATCAAGACTAGAGTGGCTGGACCTGGCAACTACTGAAAATCCCATTAGTTGCTGAAATGAAAAAGAAGGTACCTCTCTCCCATGGTGCTTCCCATACATTCCCTAAGATCCTGAATAAAACAGGTCTTTAATCTCATTCAGTACCTGGGAGTGTGGGATTAGATGGGAGATGGGGATAAAAGGCTACATGTAGAAACACTTTTTCTTTTCATTTTTACAGCTGTAGTTAACTACTATCTGACCAGAATATGCTGAGTATCCTTTGAATATGGGAAGCAAATTTAACTGACTGACAGAAGAGATTCAAAAACAAGATAATGGCTCTAGAATTATGATATTTTGATCAAGAGGCCAAACTTGTTTTTCCACTGGTAGCTATTCTACCACATCTCCAGCTTGGTCTTCTTCTTTAGGAAAGGGGAACAATATTACTATTTCAGTTTCAAGCACCCCTTTGCTAAATTCTTTTAGAGGACTCCATCCAAAGGACTCCAACTCTTTGTGTTAACTGAGACACCTAAGTTGCATAGCAGATAGAGCACAGGATCTGAAGTCTTCCAAGAAGATATAGGCTTTTCTGAATTCTTATCTAACTTTAGACAAATTAACTATGTGAACCTGGACAAGTCATTTAAGATTTGTCTGCCTCACTTTCCTCAATTGTAAAATGGCAATAATGATAGCATTTTCTTCCTAGGGTTGCTGCCAGGACAAAATTAGATATCTGCAAAGTGCTTAGCAAAGTGACTGACACAGAGTAGGTACTTAATGCTTGTTTCCTTCCCTCCAGTGGAAAATGAAAATCTACCTAAATGCTTTCCTCAATAATAACAAACTCCCTCAAAGTCATATCCCCTTCCCCTTCTCAGTGACTCTAAATCCCTGGTCATCATGCAAACCCCAGTCTCTACTCCCCCTTCCTTCAACCCCATCCAAGGTCCTATTCTACAGTAATCCACTCTTTCTACTGTGTTCGCTGATATGCCTGCTCCAAAGGTATCAATCTTGCTTTCATCTTCAAACCTTTCCTTTCCCGCTCCTTCTATCACTTGACTCTCACTGAGACCTGCCTTTCTCTTGATAACAGAACTCCCTGGCTACTCTTAACAACCCTGGCTGAATTTTCTTTTTTTCCTTCAATTTACTGATCAAGATGGGATTGTTGTAATACTCATTGCCATCTCCAGATTTTCTCTCTACTACTATCACTCAGTAATCTCTCCTCTTTTAAGGTTCCCTCAATGCATATCTACCTCATTTATGGAGCTGTTGATTATAGACCTCCAGTTCTGAGTTCTGTCTTTAGCTCACCATCTCTCCTCACTTCCTTCTTTCATAGTAAGGAACTCCAATATATGAAGTGCTAGTTCCTCATATGCCCTACATACTTCGTTTCTCAACTTCTTTATTTCCCATGACCAAATTATTCTTTTAACCAATTTAAGCCATCTACAAAAATGATCATACCCTTAATCTGGTTGTATCTGCAGATATACAAATTCTTTGTTCACAAATTTTAAAATTCCTTTATTTGATCACAATCTTTTATCATTTCTTCTCTTCTTCTGCCTTGCAACTCCCAAACCCTGTTCCACATTCAGTTTATGACCCCCAGTTTCTCAGTCTTTCAGTTTCTCCTAGGCAATCACACCTCTACTAATTACACTCTCCTCCTTTCCCCATCTAGACTTCTTGGTGAACTGGTTTACATTGTTCTTTTTTTCTGAGTCCCTTATATCTCATTCTCTTGTAAACTATTACCTGCCATATTCTCAATATGGGATTACTGAAGGAAAGTGAAAAAGGTGAAAAATTGTGGTCTGATGATCTCCATTATATTTGGAGGAAACAGAAAATGGGGAGAAAGGAGATATTCCCTGGTGATGGAACTTCCAGGGAATTATTAAATGCAATGAGAACATAGGTCAATGTCTGTAATGCGGATATGGAGGTTCAGTCTTTATGATAGGGAGGAGAGTAGAAAAAATTAATGATTTTATATGAGGTGTATTAATCAGAAATGCTACAGGTGGATCACTTCTGGGACAGGCAGCTGGTAATAATGATCTAGAGTAATTTTCCATTAAGACTCAGGAAGGCACCGAGAAAGAAGCAGATAAGCTAGGCTCTCTGTTACATGTAAATAATTCTGGCTTGAATCCGAATCAAAATCAGCTACCTACTCTGTAGAAGGATGTCTGTGTCCCTTCATACATGGTTCTAACAAAAAACAAGGGATAGAGGGAGAAAGTCTGTGCGAGGCAGGCCCAGGAGCACTGGCCCTAGAGAAACAAGCAGAGATGGTGAATGAGAATTGAGACAAAGAGAGAAATATCTTTAAACCAATTTCATGAGAACTGACCACTATGAGCCTAAGGGAGAAGAAGACATTCCTTGGTCAGAGTGACAGAGATACCTTTCCCCTTACATTCTCACCTTGCCCTCAGTTCCCCAGGGCTCAGAAACGTGAACTGGGATAGAACGTAATAAGACAAGAATTTATTGAGAGTCATGGAGGTAAGTAGAGTTCTGTGCAATGTTCCTTCGGTTTGTGTTAGAGTTGGGGTCAGGGTTTCATCTGGTAGAGAGAAGCAATCTTTCTTCTTAAGGCTGTACAATTTTTCAGATTCCTCCAAATAATATACTTTCTTCCTTTCTAGGAGAGGTCCCTTGTGGCAATCTCTTTTACATGTGTTTATAGGAAAAGGGCTGTTTGCTTCTTGGAAGAGAATGAACTCTGTCTGGAGGAGGTGGACCCTCTATCCTCTCCCTTTTAAGAGTGATTTCTTTTCAAAGAGCTACTATGTGGAGGAGCCTGTGCCTGGGCACAAACTATTCCTTCTCGACTTCCGGCCAAGATGGCGGAGAGGAAATACACTTCTGTGTAATCTCCGTGTTTTTCTCTCACTATTCATTTCATTTCATGCCTCTGAATTAATGCTCGACTGAAAAAAAACCATACAATTACTTACCAAGAGAAACCATCCTTGAGACTTGTCAAGAAAGTTCTGTTTTTGCGCGAGGGCGGGGACGGTATTTGGAAGCAGTCTGCGGGCAGCAGCTGCAACCAGAGCACAGATAGCAGCTCAGAACCGGGTAGAGCTGAGAGGGGGTAGGACGCGATCGCAGCCGTCTCTGCGGTGAGAGCTTTGCTATAGGAGCAAGTCAGCAGCCCAGCAGAGAAGCTAAAAACACCAGGGGTGAAGAATACAATCCCAAACAGCTGGAGTCTCTCGGGACCTGGCCACCCCTCCCCCACAGTGTCTTAGCCCGCTCGGATCTCAGAGCGCTCGGATCTCAGCGGGCAGGCGCCATAGCACAGTAGGACCCCTGCCTCACGAATACCCTGCCCCTCCCCCAAGAAAGCAGCCTCCATTCAAGGGGTTTTTTTCCTTCTGTTTCTTTGATAGTTTGTCTTTGATAAATAGACAGAATGAGCAAGAAACTGAAAAAGAATTTAACCCTGGACAGCTTTTATACAGATAAAGAGCAGACTCCAAACCCTGAGGAGACTAAAAACAAACAGTCCCCAGGTGAATCCCCGAAGGAGGAGACCTTATGTCCCTCAGCACAGATGAATCTCATGGAGGAAATTAAAAAGGCTCTCACAAGGAGCTAGAAGAAAAATGGGAAAAGGAGAGGGAGGCTCTGCAAAAGGAGAGGGAGGCTTGGCAAAAGAGCCTGGAGAAGTCAGTTAAAGAGAGAGTGGATAAAGAAACCAAATCCTTGAAAAATAGGATTAGTGAACTGGAAACAGAAAACAGCTCTCTAAAAAACAAAATTGGCGAAATGGAAAAAAATTCCACAGAACAAAAGAACTCAATTGGACAATTAGAAAAAGATCTTAAAAAAGTGAGTGAAGAAAATACCTCACTGAAAATCAGGGTCGAACAATTGGAATTGAATGACTCGAGGAGACAAGAAGAATCAGTCAAGCAAATCCAAAAAAATCAAACAATGGAAAAGAATGTGAAATACCTTCTGGGGAAGACAACAGACCTGGAAAACAGATCCAGGAGAGACAACCTGAGAATCATCGGACTTCCAGAAAAGTATGATGAAAAAAAAAGCCTGGACACTATCTTCCAGGAAATTATCAAAGAGAACTGCCCAGAAGTCATAGAAACAGAAGGTAAAATAGACATTGAAAGAATTCATCGATCCCCTACTGAAAGGGATCCTAAAATCAAAACACCAAGGAATATAGTGGCCAAATGCCAGAACCCTCAGGCAAAGGAAAAAATACTGCAAGCGGCTAGAAAAACCCAATTCAAGTATCAAGGAGCCACAATAAGGATCACCCAGGATCTGGCAGCATCCACATTAAAGGATCGAAGGGCCTGGAATATGATATTCCGAAAGGCTAAGGAACTTGGTATGCAACCAAAAATAACTTACCCAGCGAGATTGAGCATCTTTTTCCAGGGAAGAAGATGGACATTCAACGAAATAAGCGAATTTCATCTATTTCTGATGAAAAAGCCAGAACTTAACAAAAAATTTGATCTACAAGCACAGAACTCAAGAGAAATCTAAAAAGGTAAAGATTAATCTTGGGAACTATATTTCGGCTGTAAAGATGTATAAAGAATACATGTATACCTTGTTCTAGAAACTAGTTGTGGAAAGGACATTGTACTAGAAAAAAGGGAAAGTGGGGGTACTATATTTCATGAAGAGGCAAAGAAAACCTAGTATATCTGAGAGAAAGAATGGAGAAGAATGAAAATAGTGAGTATTTTACTGCTTTCAGAATTGGCATTAAGAGAAGAATTTTAGACATATTCAATCTATGGTGAAACTTCTCCCACCTCATTGAAAAGTGAGAAGGGAAAAGTGAAAAAGGAAGGAATAAGCTAAGTGGAAGGGAATACGGTAACTGGGAGGGAAAGGGGCAAGTTGGGGGGGGGGAACTCTAAGGGGGGGGAGGGATACTGAAAAAGGGAGGGCTGTGAGAAGCAAGGGGAGCTCACAAGCTTAATACTGGGAAGGGGGGTAAGGGAGGGGGTAAGGGAGTAAGAAGGGAGAAAAGCATAAACCGGGGTTAACAAGATGGCAAGTAATACAGAATGGGTCATTTTAACCATAAATGTGAACGGGGTAAACTCTTCTATAAAGAGGAAGCGGTTAGCAGAATGGATTAAAAGCCAGAATCCTACAATATGTTGTATACAGGAAACACACCTGAAGCGGGGTGATACATGCAGGTTAAAGGTAAAAGGTTGGAGCAAAATCTACTATGCTTCAGGTGAAGCCAAAAAAGCAGGGGTAGCCATCCTGATCTCAGATCAAGCTAAAGCAAAAATTGATCTAATCAAAAGAGATAAGGAAGGGCACTATATCTTGCTAAAGGGTAGAATGAATAATGAAGAAGTATCTATATTAAATATATATGCACCAAGTAGTGTAGCATCTAAATTCCTAAAAGAGAAATTAAGAGAGCTGCAAGAAGAAATAGACAGTAAAACTATAATAGTGGGAGATCTCAACCTTGCACTCTCAGAATTAGATAAATCAAACCACAAAATAAATAAGAAAGAAGTCAAAGAGATAAATAGAATACTAGAAAAATTAGATATGATAGATCTCTGGAGAAAATGTAATGGGGACAGAAAGGAGTACACCTTCTTTTCAGCAGTTCATGGAACTTATACAAAAATTGATCATATATTAGGACATAAAAACCTCAAACTCAAATGCAGTAAGGCAGAAATAGTGAATGCATCCTTTTCAGACCATGATGCATTGAAAATTACATTCAATAAAAAGCCACAGGAAAGTAGACCAAAAAATAATTGGAAACTAAATAATCTCATACTAAAGAATGATTGGGTGAAATAGCAAATTATAGACATAATTAATAACTTCATCCAAGAAAATGATAATAATGAGACATCATACCAAAATGTATGGGATGCAGCCAAAGCGGTAATAAGGGGAAATCTCATATCTCTAGAGGCCTATTTGTATAAAATAGAGAAAGAGAAGGTCAATGAATTGGGCTTGCAACTAAAAATGCTAGAAAAGGAACAAATTAAAAACCCCCAATCAAACACTAAACTTGAAATTCAAAAAATAAAAGGAGAGATCAATAAAATTGAAAGTAAAAAAACTATTGAATTGATTAATAAAACTAAGAGTTGGTTCTATGAAAAAACCAACAAAATAGACAAACCCTTAGTAAATCTGATTAAAAAAAGGAAAGAGGAAAATCAAATTGTTAGTCTTAAAAATGAAAAGGGAGAACTCACCACTAATGAAGAGGAAATTAGAGCAATAATTAGGAGTTACTTTGCCCAACTTTACGCCAATAAATTCGACAACTTAAATGAAATAGAAGAATACCTCCAAAAATATAGCTTACCTAAACTAACAGAGGAAGAAGTAAATATCCTAAACACTCCTATCTCAGAAAAAGAAATAGAACAAACTATCAATCAACTCCCTAAGAAAAAAACCCCAGGACCAGATGGATTTACATCTGAATTCTATCAAACATTTAAAGATCAATTAACTCCAATGCTAAATAAACTATTTGAAGAAGTAGGGATTGAAGGAGTCCTACCAAACTCCTTTTATGACACAGATATGGTACTGATACCTAAACCAGGTAGGCTGAAAACAGAGAAAGAAAATTATAGACCAATCTCCCTAATGAATATTGATGCTAAAATCTTAAATAAAATATTAGCAAAAAGATTACAGAAAATCATCCCCAGGATAATACACTATGACCAAGTAGGATTTATACCAGGAATGCAGGGCTGGTTCAATATTAGGAAAACTATTAACATAATTGACTATATCAACAACCAACCAAACAAAAACCATATGATCATTTCAATAGATGCAGAAAAAGCATTTGATAAAATCCAACAGCCATTCCTAATAAAAACACTTGAGAGCATAGGAATAAAAGGACTTTTCCTTAAAATAGTTAGGAGCATATATTTTAAACCTTCAGTAAGCATCATATGCAATGGGGAAAAACTGGAACCTTTCCCGGTAAGATCTGGAGTGAAGCAAGGTTGCCCACTATCACCATTATTATTCAATATTGTATTAGAAACACTGGCCTCTGCAATAAGAGTCGAGAAAGAGATTAAAGGAATTAGAGTAGGCAATGAGGAAACCAAACTATCACTCTTTGCAGATGATATGATGGTATACCTAGAAAACCCCAGAGATTCTACTAAAAAGCTATTAGAAATAATTCATAATTTTAGCAAAGTAGCAGGATACAAAATAAATCCCCATAAATCCTCAGCATTCTTATACACCACCAACAAAATCCAAGAGCAAGAGATACAAAGAGAAATTCCATTCAAAATAACTGTTGATAGCATAAAATATTTGGAATCTACCTACCAAAGGAAAGTCAGGAATTATATGAGCAAAATTACAAAAAAGTTTTCACACAAATAAAGTCAGACTTAAATAATTGGAAAAATATTAAGTGCTCTTGGATAGGCCGAGCAAATATAATAAAGATGACAATACTCCCTAAACTAATCTATTTATTTAGTGCTATACCAATCAGACTTCCAAGAAAATATTTTAATGATTTAGAAAAAATAACAACAAAATTCATATGGAACAATAAAAAGTCGAGAATCTCAAGGGAATTAATGAAAAAAAAAATCAAACGAAGGTGGTCTAGCTGTACCTGATCTAAAATTATATTATAAAGCAGCAGTCACCAAAACCATCTGGTATTGGCTTAGAAATAGATTAGTTGATCAGTGGAAAAGGTTAGGTTCACAAGACAGAATAGTCAACTATAGCAATCTAGTGTTTGACAAACCCAAAGATTCTAAATTTGGGATAAGATTTCATTATTTGATAAAAACTGCTGGGATAACTGGAAATTAGTATGGCAGAAATTAGGCAAGGACCACACTTAACACCACATACCAAGATAAGATCAAAATGGGTCCATGACCTAGGCATAAAGAACGAGATTATAAATAAATTAGAGGAACATAGGATAGTTTATCTCTCAGACTTGTGGAGGAGAAAGAAATTTGTGACCAAAGATGAACTAGAGACCATTACCAATCACAAAATAGAAAATTTTGATTATATCAAATTAAAAAGCCTTTGTACAAACAGAACGAATGCAAACAAGATTAGTAGGGAAGTAACAAACTGGGAAAACATCTTTACAATTAAAGGTTCTGATAAAGGCCTCATTTCCAAAATATATAGAGAACTGACTCAAATTTATAAAAAATCAAGCCATTCTCCAATTGATAAATGGTCAAAGGATATGAACAGACAATTTTCAGATGAAGAAATTGAAACTATTACCACTCACATGAAAGAGTGTTCCAAATCACTATTGATCAGAGAAATGCAAATTAAGACAACTCTGAGATATCACTACACTCCTGTCAGATTGGCTAAGATGACAGGAAAAAACAATGATGAATGTTGGAGGGGATGCGGGAAAATGGGGACATTGATGCATTGTTGGTGGAGTTGTGAACGAATCCAGCCATTCTGGAGAGCGATCTGGAATTATGCCCAAAAAGTTATCAAACTGTGCATACCCTTTGATCCAGCAGTGTTTCTATTGGGCTTATACCCCAAAGAGATACTAAAAAAGGGAAGGGGACCTGTATGTGCCAAAATGTTTGTAGCAGCCCTGTTTGTAGTGGCTAGAAACTGGAAAATGAATGGATGCCCATCAATTGGAGAATGGCTGGGTAAATTGTGGTATATGAATGTTATGGAATATTATTGCTCTGTAAGGAATGACCAGCAGGATGAATACAGAGAGGCTTGGAGAGACCTACATGGACTGATGCTAAGTGAGATGAGCAGAACCAGGAGATCATTATACACTTCGACAAGGATATTGTATGAGGATGTATTCTGATGGAAGTGGATTTCTCTGACAAAGAGACTTAACTGAGTTTCATTGGAGAAATGATGGACAGAAACAGCTACACCCAAAGAAGGAATACTGGGAAATGAATGTGAACTATTTGCATTTTTGATTTTCTTCCCGAGTTATTTTTACCTTCTGAATCCAATTCTCCCTGTGCAACAAGAGAACTGTTTGGTGCTGCAAATATGTATTGTATCTAGGATATACTGCAACATGTTTAGCATATATAGGACTGCTTGCCATCCTGGGGGGGGGGGGAGGAGGGAGGGAGGGGAAAAAACGAAACATAAGTGATTGCAAGGGATAATGTCGTGTAGAAATTATCCTGGCATGGATTCTGTCAATGCGAAGTTATTATTAAATAAAATAAAATTTATTATAAAAAAAAAAAAAAAAAAAAAAAAAAACAAACAAACTATTCCTTCTCCCTTCAAGATAGCTTCTTAGAGGCCCCTGCCTCTCCCTCTTGTGATCTTTGATCATGGGTGGAGTTAGAAACAGGAAGACAGAGCTGAAAGGTGAAATGTACCTCACCCTGGGATATGGGAGAAGGAACCCGAGAAAGGATCAGGGTGTGAAGCCTGCTTCCAGTTTGTGAGTGAGTCCCATTTGTCAAAAGAAATTCAGCTGTCACATTGACTGGCCTGGCAACTGCTAATTTGCACTTGGACAGATAATTTCTTATATTAGTTAATTCCATCTAGGGCTCCTGCCAAAGTCTCATTATCCTCCTTTCTCTGCTCTGAAAAAATTTTCAGGGACTGGGCTTCACACCCCTTAATGCAGTGTCCCCATGTTTCACATATATTGGATTATTTGCTGTCAAGGGAAAAAAGGAGGGGAGGGAGAAAAAAAAATTGGAATACAAAGTTTTGCAAGGATGAATGTTGAAAACTATTTTTACATGTATTTTGAAAATAAAAAGCTACTATTAAAAAATCCAATTCCTCATCTCCTGAGTCCCCATACTCCCCTATTTCTGAAGTGCCTTCAACTTGCAAATTTCTGTTTTGGTCATGACTAAGAGTTTGTATTTTGAATCTATTTGGAAGTATCTGATATAGTGTAGCCTTGGGTCTCACAGAGAAGAATATAATAGTCATTCTTTCTCAAATAATAATACTAATAAATTTTTTGTACAACAATTTGAAAATTGCAAAACATTTTATAGATATCATTTCAACTAAATCTTTTTTGAAACAGACCTTTTATGAAGTTCTTCCAAAATATTTTCTGCTGGAAATTTGTTATACTCCAAATATTTGTGGGTTCTGTCACTCCAAAACCGGTTTAGAGGCTTGATCTGATATTGATCTGAGGGAAAGCAGGAAGAAATCAAAGACCAGTCTACTCTCTGCCATCCTGTCTCTCTCCCCGCGCCCCCCCCCCAAAAAAAAGTAAATCTTAAATAATTCTGACCTGTAGGTACCTTATTATCTCTTGTAAAACTGAGATAACTGATCATCAAAAACTTTAAGGGCTTTTTCCACACACACAGAATTTAGTCACCAGCAGGATATGAGCCCATGTTTCCTGGATTCCAATTTTCTATTCACCACCTCATGTGTTCTCCACTCCCAGATATTCCCCACTTCAACCTCAAATTCTCACACACTCCCCTCCCCTAGCAGACTCGATGGACCTTCCAGGGAGCCCTCTCTCAAGTCATCAGACTTTCTGGTCCATTTTCTTCAATAAAGTATTGGGAAAAGGGTAAATGAGGGCGTGGGAAAGCATACCATTGAGTGTCACAAAGATGAATGGGACCTTGGAGATCCTTAAGTCCAACATCCCTCCCTAAACACTCACACCTGGCATGCCATCCCCCTCCCCATTCACCCAGTCCACACATTTCATCATAGGAAAAAACAGCCAAAAGAGGAGACTTAAGGAAGATCCCCCATGGTATTTGTGACATTGCCTACCTTGGCATCCAGGGGAGATATCCCAGAGTGTGGCTATATTCTGTGTTCCATCTAAAAGCGAAAGTTCAAATAATATACAGAAAGTCAACTCAATGATTGTGAAATGGCAGAAGCCCATTGGTTAGGGGAGGGTCAGATGACAACCCTTGGTTACTGTTATCCAGTGGGTGGAACTCTAGAGCACTACCTGGGCATAGAAAATGTGAAACATGAATTCAGATGGACTCTGGACAGGAAGCAGTTCTGGTGTAAAAAATGTGATATGGAGTCAAAAGCTATTGGGAAGGGAAAGTGAGGCTCAAGATAAAGTACAGTGGTTGTACAAGGCAGCATTAGGGACAGTCTCTGACAAAACCTTAAACTGGGGGTGTCTGCCGCTGCGGGTTATTCTTCTGTCTGTTCCTTGTGGTCTTTCCATCCTATTTGTGCTCAGTGATAAAGTGGCCTCTGGCTTGTGACAGGCTGTAATTAACTGGAGCGAAGGAATAAACAGCATGCAAACCGATCACAGGATCACAGGGGGGTGAGGGGGAGGGGAAGACACTCATCGAAAAGGTGAGCTGCTCATCCAAAGCATTCAAGTTCAAGAAAACAAACATGTATTAGGTGCTTTCTACAGGAAGGGCTTGGTTTTCAGTAACAAGAAAAATAGTAGAGGGGGAGAGACAGAGAGACACGCAGAGAAGGGGAGACAGACAGACAGACTGAGACCTAGTAAAAAGGAAGAAAAACAGAGAGACACAGACAGGCAGATTCAGAGACCCAGAAAAACAGACAGACAGACAGAGACCTAGTAAAAAGGAAGAAAAACAGAGAGACACAGACAGGTAGATTCAGAGACCCAGAAAAACAGACAGACAGACAGAGACAAAGAGACTTATGGTTACAATATGATAAGTGGATGGGGAGGTCATGCAATGAAATGAGAGGCTGTGGAGAGAGGAATCTCTTCCTATCTGTGGAATCAAGAAAGGCTTCTTGGAAGCAGAAATGACTGAGCTGGAAATAAAAAAGTTAAGGAATGAAAAATGATCGTTCTCAGATCACAATAATGCAAACTGTACCTTTTCTCAGACTCATTAAATGATGCAGGAATCAAGGACTTTACAAACCTTAAAGTGCTATTTAAACACTAGCTATTTGAAGGGGCAAGATGTTGTAGTGAGTAGATATAATGTTGGACCTGGAGTCAGGAAGACCTGGAAAGCATTTTGGGAACACAAATTTGGCTTAGGAAAATCACATCATATGCCTAAGAAGCTTGTCATAGATGTGTGACTTGAATATTAAAGAGCATGTCATTAAAAATGCTTATCAGGTATTTTTCACAGTTATAATTGGAAGAAAGAGGAAGAGAAGGAGAGAGACAGAGCAACAGTCAGTCAGAGAGGATTACACTGATCACCAAACAAAAGATAAATAATCTGTTACATGAAACTGACATTGTGTTGTGTGAATAAAATGAACATCACAGGGATTTAAAAAAGAAACTGTCAACTAGGAAGAATCGGCATCATGTTATCTCTTTTCTAAGTGTATGATAGCCAATATGTATAGGGAGCCAATAGAAGTATGACAGGCTAAGAGCCATTCCCTAGTGGATGATTGGTCAACGAATATGAACAGGGGAATGACTAAATACCATAAAATTTTGCACCATCACATTCCCCCTAGTAAATGAGCAAAGATGACAGAGTCATGTTCAGAGTCCTGGTTCCTTCTGCTGAGAAGGATGAAGGGAGGACAAGAGAGTGATCAAGGGAAACAAGAGACTTAATGTGGAGTTATAGGTCCTGAGGCAAATTCCCTGGGGGGGGGGGGGGCGGGGAGGGTAGGAATATGAAAAGTATGTGTTGCTTTAGAGACCAAGTCCAAGGTATACTAACTGCTCCAATTTGTATTGTTAATACAAATTGGAAATAGAAGCACAAATCTTGATATCAGCAGTTTCCTTGAGGTAGGAGGAGAGAAGTGCAGTCTTCTGTTCCCCTTTGGAAGGAGTATATCACCATGAAGAACTTGGGGGTTGAAGGCATGGTGAGGTTATGGACTAGCTGGTATTAGAAGAAAAAAGGACAGAAAGGGGGAAGCAACACCCCTCCCATCCCGGGAAGGATGTAGGAATAAGGGACCTAGTCCTGATTGTTAGGTGCTAGTTCTAGCTTTAGACAGAAGAAAGGAAAGAGTGAGCATGAAGAAGTGAAGGAAATGGATATAATGACAGAAAGTGACAAAAAAGGAGGGAAGGAGTAGGGACAGGGAACAAAAAGGGATTGTCATCTTATTATCATAGTCCACACCTTCTTCCTTAGATGACTTGAAGTTGTGTGCTGGGCCTCCTGAATTATTTTCTTCCTTGAGTCATCCTTTTTTCCCTTAATTCATTTCTGGTTGCCTCCCCCTTGTGAACATTCATCCATTCCCTCCCAAGTAGAACATCAGTGACTCTGAAGGTGGAGCTCTGGATGACTCTAAACTTCTCCAGGGCTGTATTTTAAGTACATAAGTCAATCAAGGGAACAAACCTCAGTTACCTGAATTCCTATCTTGTGCAGATAAACTGATTATGGGTTAAAATTATCTGAAGTGCAGGCAGCACAAGGATTCTGCTCTCAATATTGGTGAAACTTGTGGAAAACATCAGTATCATAAGAAAGAAGGGAAATATCTAGGAAGAGTTTCTCAAATTATTATTCCTAAAAGGGTGATAAAGATCACCATGAGGCTCCAAGCAAGTCAGTCCATCCAGTCCTCCCTGCGAATAATCCCTGCAGAGTAGACCAAGCTTAGTACCTCTTAGATACTGATGCAAGATAAACTATTTAGCTTCTCTGACCAGTGCCCTTCTATAGGATGAATGGAACCACTTGTCTGTTGTTTCACCTCCAGTAACAGCTTAAAATTGTCTTTATCATCCCTGTATTAACTGATATGCCAAATTATCCTTAAGAACGGTTCCCTGTCTCCACCAACAAATTTCTCAAGAGATATCCGACTCACTATCTGCCAGAGACCATGTCCTTGGAATCAAAGAGCTGCCTGCCCTGGGAACCAGAAAGCCCGGGAAGTTCTCACACTGACACTGAAGCTATAACCTTGCCATAAATAAAACTATTCCTCCCAAATTCCTGAGACAAGATAGTGTGAGTCCCAGGAAATTGCCCCCATCAGCCAGGTGCAAGATAATTTCCAGGCTCCAGAATGTCTGCTACACTTTTGGTTTGACACCCCTCACCTTTTCAACCCCCCACTCAGAAATGTATATAACTGGACTCTTTTCACTCATTAAACTGAGACTTTGTTTCACCCCAACTGGTCTCCCTCCTCATTTCTAACCCCATTACTTTTCAGGCATAGCCTTACAGACAAATGCCAGCCTCAGGGCCCACACTCTGATGACCTGCAGGACGGGTCAATTGGCGCCCAACGTGGGGCACCGAGGCTGAACATTTGCCCGGCAGATTAAGAAGA
Source organism: Antechinus flavipes (assembly GCF_016432865.1). Classification (NCBI taxonomy): domain Eukaryota; kingdom Metazoa; phylum Chordata; class Mammalia; order Dasyuromorphia; family Dasyuridae; genus Antechinus; species Antechinus flavipes. The sequence goes on from NC_067398.1 coordinate 651,285,843, forward strand.
GAGAAGAAGAAGTTCGTCCGGCCGGACCACTACAAGTCAGCTCTACCGCAAAGAGCCACGCTCCACTGAGAGCAGCGCAGACAAGTCAGCTCTACCGCAAAGAGCCACGCTCCACAGAGAGCAGCAGAGACCCGCAGTTCGCTTCACAGAAGAGTACGCGACTGAAACGTGAGTACATAATCTGCCGCATTCATGGGAACTAGTTTATCCAAAGAACAGGCCTTTATTAAGGACCTTAAGAGTAGCATTAGAGAAAGAGGAGTAAAAGTCATAAAGAAAGATCTAATTCAATTTTTTCTTTTTATTGATAAAGTTAGCCCCTGGTTCATTATCAGTGGCCCTGACATCCACCCTGCAAAATGGCAAATGCTGGGAAGAGATCTTAATAACAAAATGAAAACCGAAGGGTCCGAGTCAGTACCCGTTCAGATTCTTTCATATTGGAAATTGATCAATGACATTGTAGAATGTGCCTCCCTTGATGGGGATTCATGTCAGTTACTCATCTCTGCAGAGTCTTGTCTCCGCCCCTTATCCCGAACGGGTTCTACTCAGTCTCTCCAAAAGACAGAGAAGCCGTCTCCGCAACCTCAGTCAGAGACCATTGAAACCCCCCTTGACAAGCTAGGGATTATTAAGGACCCCCCTGACAAGCCAGAAATCCTTGAGATCTCCTCTGTTAAACCTATCTACCCCCCAATCCCCAAAGAGAGGACTAAAAAGAGGACAGAGAGCAATCTCGCATTCCCCGTCTTTCCTGTTATAGAAACCGAACTCTCAATGAAGAAAGAAAGTGTATTTCAAAATGCCCCTAGCGCCCCAGAGATTGATGAATTTGAATGCAAAACCGCAGGGTATATAACACCTCCTCAGAGCCTGCCTTTAATCACAGCTCAGACAGTCAGCGCTCCCCCCGATCGTTGATCTCACTATAGCTAAGCAGGATTTAACTGAGAGACTAAAAGACCTCCGAGAGTATCTAGACTTGCAATCTCAATATGTTCCAATGACAGGGGAACTCTCGGAATTACAACAAACCTTACGAAAAAACCTGTCCCTCCCCATGTCGGAACACCAAAGACAATTACCCAAAATAGCAAGGCTATTGAGAAATAAGGGAACTCCCCTCTCACTCACAAGATTCAAGGGCCCCGCCCCTGCGCAGATTGCCTTTCCTGTGTTAAAAAGTAAAAAGGCTTCAGCAGCATCAAAGGAGATAGAGGAGGAAGGCGGGGATGAAGCAGAGATAGAGGCTTCAGAGGAAGAAATAGCAGAGGATAGTGATCATGATAGCGAAGCTGATATTGACGCAGAAAAGGGTGGTAGATTCAAGAGTATTAAATTCAAAAGCATAAAGGATCTCCATTCTGCAGTAAAGGCCTACGGGTCGACTGCTCCATTCACTTTGTCTGCTCTAGAAGCAATCGGACAGGGCGGGTATCTATTGCCTGCAGAATGGATAAGGATAGTTCAGGCAGCACTTTCAAGGGGACAGTTCCTCTCCTGGAAAGCTGAATTCTTTGATAGATGCGAAGCAGCTCAAAAAACTAATCTAAAAACTGCTCCCACAAGATCTTGGACATTTGATAAGATATCAGGTCAAGGCAAATATGATGCAGAATCTAAACAGCGGCGCTTGCCCCTAGGCCTCCTGGCACAGACAACTGGGGCAGCGATCGGTGCGTGGAGAGCGTTACCCCAGACGGGGTCTCCTTTTGCCCCCCTGAATAAAATCTTGCAGGGAAATCAGGAAGACTATTCTGAATTTGTTAGTAGATTACTTGAAACTGCTGAAAGGACATTGGGAGCGCATGCAGCTGATGATCAGATCATGAAAAGATTAGCTTACGAAAATGCTAATGCAACTTGCCGTGCTGCGCTGCGCGGTCAGTGGAGGGAAAAAACCTTAAATGATATGATTAAGCTTTGTAGAGACATTGACCCTGCTCCCACTAGAACACCTCCGGCAGCCCACTTAGCTATCGGCGCCGCGTTTCAAAACCCCGGGGCTCCTAAAACATGTTTCAAATGTGGCTTGGAAGGACACTTTTCTAAACAATGTCCCCAGCGCTCGCCCCCTACCACCCCCTGCCCAAGGTGTAAAAGAGGCCTTCACTGGGCTAATACTTGCCGATCCACACATGATGCAAACGGGTGTCCCCTTTTCCCTTCTTCGGGAAACGGGAAGCAGGGTCAGCCCCGGACCCCTTAAGGATATGCACAGGCAGCCACGGGGATCAACCTGCCCTCCCACAACTGTACAGGGCAACTGCAGGGAGCGCAGGGGTGGACTTGTGTGCCACCACCCACACGATATTAAAACCTGAGGAAGGTCCTCAGCCCATTCCCACGGGCATCTATGGCCCCCCACCCCCTAACTCCTTTTTTCTTATCATTGGCCGCGCTTCCGCTACCCTTCAGGGGTTAATTATCCACCCCACACTGGTTGACAATGATTATGAAGGGGAAATTAAGATCATTGCCTCAGCTGCTAATCGTACCATTGATATTCAACCCAGTCAGCGCCTAGCCCAAGCCTTGCCCCTCCCCCTTGATACCACTTTTCCCACGCTATCAGAACAAAGAGGAAAGTCCAACCCTGGGTCCTCAGATATTTACTGGGCTCAAGCTCTGTCTCAAGAGCGCCCCACACTGACCCTTAAGATTCAGGGATGTTCTTTTTCAGGTCTTTTAGATTCAGGGGCCGATTCCACCGTTATATCTAGCAATCACTGGCCTCCTGCTTGGCCTCTGCAACAGTCCCTTACCCATTTGCAAGGCATAGGCCAAACCTCCGATGTTATGCAGTCTTCTCAGCTACTACAATGGGAAGACATGGAGAGTAATAAAGGAACAGTTCGCCCCTTTGTAGTCCCCAATCTCCCTGTTAATCTGTGGGGAAGAGATATACTTTCACAAATGGGAGTAATCATGTGCAGCCCTAATTCGGTCGTTACTAAACAAATGCTTGCCCAAGGCTTTCTCCCCAATCAAGGGCTGGGTAAACATAATCAAGGCGACCCCCAGCCATTACAGGTACAACCCAAACTTGGGCGCGCTGGCCTCGGCTACCCGCACCATTTTTTATAAGGGCCACTGGTCCCCCTGCCCTCCAGGCAGATAAAATCTCGTGGAAATCTGACAGCCCCGTCTGGGTTGACCAGTGGCCTCTCCCTAAAGAAAAACTTGAGGCTGCTTTAAAACTAGTTCAAGAACAACTTACCGCAGGACACATTGTACCATCCACTTCCCCATGGAATACACCCATTTTTGTTATTAAAAAAAGGTCAGGTACATGGAGGCTTCTCCACGACTTAAGAGCTGTTAATAAAACTATGATCCCTATGGGCCCCCTGCAACCAGGGCTGCCTGCTCCTATAGCTATTCCTGCTGGTTTTCAAAAAATTGTTATTGATCTCAAAGATTGTTTCTTTTCCATACCCTTGCACCCTGAGGATTCTAAACGTTTTGCTTTCACTATCCCTATCACCAATTGCATAGGTCCCTCCCCGCAGTTTCAATGGAAAGTCCTTCCCCAAGGCATGACCAATAGTCCCACCCTCTGTCAAAAGTATGTAGCCCAAACTATTGATCCCTTCAGGCTCCAATACCCCCACTTGTATATAATCCATTACATGGATGATATCCTTCTTGCTGGCCCCTCAGAGCAGGAGTTGTCTATCATTTCTCGGAAATTAATTTCAGATCTAGGAGCCAGAGGACTCTATATTTCTCCTGAAAAAGTTCAGTTGACCTCTCCTCATTTTTTTCTTGGTTTTGAGCTGCAACCTAACGGAGTCACCACCCAAAAGGCTCAAATTCGTACTGATAAGCTTTGCACACTTAATGATTTCCAAAAATTATTAGGGGATATAAACTGGTTACGTCCCTACTTGAAACTCACCACAGGAGATCTCAAACCCCTATTTGATATTTTAAAAGGCGATTCTGACCCTACATCACTCAGACAACTGACACAGGAAGGAAAAATCGCGCTAAAAAAGGTAGAAAAAGCTATTGACAGTCAGAGAATTGGTTATTTTAACCCACAGGAGCCACTCTGGCTTCTTTTATTTCCCACCACTCTTTCCCCCACAGGCTTGTTATGGCAAAAATGTCCTTTATACTGGGTTCATGGCTCTGCTACACCCAACAAAATTCTCCCCACCTATCTCCAATTAACTGCAGACCTCATGAGAGAGGGACGAATCCTCTCTGTAAAAATCTTTGGGAAAGAGCCCGATCATATTGCCTGCCCATATACAACAACACAGGTACAATGGCTTCAACAAAATAGTGATGACTGGGCAACGGCCTCTGTTTCCTTCATGGGAACTATTTCTGACCACTTCCCTTCAGACAAGCTTATTCAATTTTTCAAACATACCCCCATAGTCTTCCCTCACATTACTAAAACCTCTCCACTCAGAGATGCCCATCTCATATTCACTGATGGGTCCTCCACAGGTAAAGCAGCAGTTAAAGCAGATGGGAAACTTACAGCATTCCAAACCCCCTTTACCTCAGCTCAATTGGTAGAGCTCTCTGCAGTCATTTGGGCTTTTGAAAGATTTGCGGGACCTTTAAATATTTACACTGATAGTGCTTATATTGCCAACTCTATTCCTTTACTTGAAACTGTCCCTTATATCAAACCCTCCTCCAATGCCTCTCCTTTGTTTTCAAAAATCCAAACGCTCATCCTTGGTCGAACAGAACCCTTTTTTATCGGTCATATCAGGGCTCACTCTGACCTTCCGGGTCCTCTCGCTGAGGGCAATGATGCTGTTGATCAAGCGACCAGGGATACCACTATCGCAGTAGCTATGACCCCCACCCCCTCTGTGTCTGCGGCCACAAAGGCCCATGAGTTACACCATCTCAATGCTCAAACACTTCGCCTGCAGTTTGGGCTCACAAGAGAACAAGCTAGACAAATAGTAAAACAGTGCCCAGGCTGTTTAGTCCAGTTACCTGAACAGCACTTAGGAGTCAACCCCCGTGGCCTTATCCCTGGTGACCTCTGGCAGATGGATGTCACCCATTTCCCATCCTTTGGTAAACTTAAATATATTCATGTCTCTATTGACACATTTAGTGGATTTATTTTTGCCTCCTTACAGACAGGAGAAGCTTCTAAGCATGTTATTTATCATATCTTGGCATCTTTGGCTACCGTACCTAAGCCCAAACTTCTTAAAACTGACAATGGGCCAGGATATACCAGTACTTCTTTTAAACAATTCTGTGCTCACATGGGTATCAAACATATTACTGGGATTCCTTATAACCCTCAAGGCCAAGGTATTGTCGAAAGGGCCCATCAAACTCTGAAAAGGATGATTTCAAAATTACAATCAGGCGCTGAAATTCTATATCCTCGCGCTGGCAATTCAAAAACCTTGTTACACCATGCACTTTTTGTGCTGAACTACTTAACTCTTGATGCAGATGGAAAGTCTGCAGCAGATCGCCTTTGGCACCCCTCCACAGCAAACAATTATGCACAAGCAAAGTGGAGAGACCCAATAACCAACCAATGGCATGGTCCAGACCCTGTCCTCATATGGGGAAAAGGACACGCCTGTGTTTATGATTCCCTAGCTCAAAATGCTAGATGGCTCCCAGAACGCTTAATAAAACTCTTTAATTCACCCAGGGACCCCCCCTGAGGTTATATTTCTCCTCTGCTCTCTTTCAGATGGCTCCGGTTTACGCTCTGCTAATCTCCCTTCTGACCTGGGACATCGTTCATATCATCGAGGCACAGTACGCCATCATGAACTACACCTGGACAGTCAGTAATGGCGCAGGTGATATTATCTGGAGCACATCTAAACTCACACACGAGACCTGGTGGCCCACATTATATCCAGACCTTTGTAAATTAGCCCTGGGGGCTCCTGCCAACTGGGATTTAGAAGGATATTATGACCAACATAAGGCCCCCTCCTATCCCTCCCCTCCCGGGAGACTCGGCCTTGACCCATGGGGAGGCTGTGGTGCGCATAGCAGGAGAAGCATGTTAAGAACAATCACCTTCTATGTCTGCCCCGGTTTCCATAGGGACCGTTCTTGGAATACGAAATGCGGTGGCTTAGCTGATTTTTACTGCCGTAGTTGGGGGTGTGAAACAACAGGAGACATTTATTGGGCCCCCTCCTCCACATGGGATTTTATTACTGTAAAAGCTAACTATACACACCACAGTCCAGGAACCGCAGGATGGACAAATTTGCCAGAGTGTGCAGGATGGTGTCATCCCCTGCGTATCCAATTCACTGACTCAGGCAAAAGACATAAGGGATGGACTCGAGGTGTCTCATGGGGACTAAGACTGTATAAAGAACGTCATGATGATGGCCTATCCTTCACTATAAAACTTAGGAAGGAAGTTCCTAGCCAGAGCCCAACAATAACAACTATAAGCCATAGCACCGTGCTTAGAAAAGAAATCTATCCCCCCTTCATAGGCCCCAGAACTGTGCTCAGAAAAGACATCTACCCACCTTTCATAGGTCCCAGAACTGTGCCCAAAAAGGAAGTTTACCCTCCTCTCATAAGCTTCCAACCTGTGCCCACAAAAGGAACCTACCCTCCTTTCATAAGTCTTGAGACTGTGCTCAAGAAAAATTCCCCTCCCCTCCTCAGATCTCCCCGTTCCGTGATCCCTGTATCCCCTGCAGTACCTCCCTTTTCTATTACTCCTAGACCTACCTTACCTACCAGTCCTTCGACCTCCTCCCAGTTGTTACTGTCTCTTGTGCACACCTCAGCGCATACTCTGCACAATCTTAATTACACCCATGATAAGGAATGCTGGATTTGTTACTCGGCCATGCCACCCTTCTATGAAGGCATAGCCTGCCAAGGAGACCTGATATTTACAGACGACCCCTCCCATTTCCGATGGAATACAGGCTCAACCAAAGGACTCACCCTGAGTAAGATTACTGGTTTTGGGCTTTGTATAACAGCTCCGCATCAACCCCTCCCTCTCGCCCTTGAGCCTGTTTGTAGTACAGTAATAGAAATTGACTTTTCCTACATATATGTGGCTGCCCCAAATGGGTCTTACTTCGCTTGTTCCTCTGGGCTCACCACCTTTGTCCCCTCTCAAGCGTTTATCTCCTCCCAGGACTATTGTGTTCTCATCGCACTCTTCCCCCACATTACCATTCGTCCACCTGAAGACCTTCTGTCTTTTTGGAACACGGGCACCCTCCCCCATGCCAGATACAAAAGGGAACCCCTGACCGCCATTTCACTGGCTGTTGTAATTGGGTTGGCGGGGGCCGGTACCGGGATAGCCTCCCTAATCACCTCTAATCAGCAATATTCTCAACTTAGTGCTGCTATAGATAGGGATATCCAAGACCTTCAGGCAGGTCTAGAACATCTCAAAGACTCAGTTGCCTCCTTAGCAGAAGTGGTTCTACAAAACAGAAGGGGATTAGACCTGTTATTTTTACACCAAGGAGGTCTTTGTGCTGCATTAAAAGAGGAATGCTGTTTCTTTGTAAACAAACTTGGTCTAGTGGAAAACAGCATTCAGAAAGTGAAAGATAGTCTAGAAAAACGTAAGAATGAGCGAGAACAACAGCAGTATTGGTATGGAAATTGGTTCTCCTCTTCCTCTTGGCTCACTACCTTGCTCACAAGCCTCTTGGGACCCCTCATTGGTATCCTTCTTTTAATATCTTTCGGCCCCTGGGCCTTTTCTCGATTAACCACATTTGTTAAATCTCAGGTGGACACAGCTGTTCAGAAGAAAGTTCAAATCTACTATCAAAACCTTCCTAAGGCAGACCCCCATGAAAACCTTACCACCGACGAGCCTAATGCAGCCTTACAATTTTCTACCCTGGTCACTAATGACCCCTGGTACCGTAGATGGTGGGCTTGGCTGAAGTCCCCCTGTGCCAGCTGTGGGTGAGCCAATGACGGGATTATTGTGGTCCCATATTTCAGGATCATCATACCCACCGGCTGCAGGTACACCCGATGACGGGATTATTGTGGGTCCGTTTACCAGATGCACACCCTGGAAGTTTGATGCTGGGGTGCTGGGACGGGGGCCACCCACATAGCCTAAGACAGGGGTCCTGCCCTCTTCTGACCTTTTCAGGTTAGATTACTTGGGTACTGAATATGGATGCCGGCCACATAGCCTAAGACAGGCCTCCCACCCGTGCACAAAAATAAAAAATTAAAGGGGGACATGCCAGAGACCATGTCCTTGGAATCAAAGAGCTGCCTGCCCTGGGAACCAGAAAGCCCGGGAAGTTCTCACACTGACACTGAAGCTATAACCTTGCCATAAATAAAACTATTCCTCCCAAATTCCTGAGACAAGATAGTGTGAGTCCCAGGAAATTGCCCCCATCAGCCAGGTGCAAGATAATTTCCAGGCTCCAGAATGTCTGCTACACTTTTGGTTTGACACCCCTCACCTTTTCAACCCCCCACTCAGAAATGTATATAACTGGACTCTTTTCACTCATTAAACTGAGACTTTGTTTCACCCCAACTGGTCTCCCTCCTCATTTCTAACCCCATTACTTTTCAGGCATAGCCTTACAGACAAATGCCAGCCTCAGGGCCCACACTCTGATGACCTGCAGGACGGGTCAACTATCCGGGTGATAGTGAAATCCACAGGAGAAGGAAAATCCAGATGCTGTTATGATAAACTAGGACAAGTCACACCTGCCTTTGAGAGGGAAAAACGGATGCTTGGAGTCAGGGCTGTCTAGAGATTGAAGTGAGGATAGAATGAGGACAGGTAGTTGACACCCAGTTGTAAATGTCCTGACTAGGTCTCTGGAGGACTTGAGTCCTTGGTCTTAGTGGAGAGTGAAGGAGGCAGGAGACTCACAAGGATGGATGATCAAAGAAGAAGTCTGGAGTCTTCTTTGTGTCTGTGGCTGTGGCTGTGGGCATTCTTTGCATCTGTGGCTAAGAGGTTCATTCCCAGTATTTCCAGCCCTTAAATATTTCAATACAATTACATCACTACAGCAACTGAACATGTGCAACTATTACATCACCATATTACATTGAGGGTATGTTTAGAGAACCATTATCTCACACTGAGTACGTGCTTAACTATAAGCATCCTGCTGTCCTTGATTCAAGTATACCTTTCCAGAGCTCAGGCCCTCTACACCCAGTGAGCATTTGATGAGAACTACCCTTCAATATTACCCACTTCCCCTTCCCCAATTCTGACCTCTGGGTCCCCATTACCTTCGCAACTATATATGTCCACAAGTAACAAATATAAACACTTACTTCTGTTGATTAAGTCACTGCCAAGATCCTGACCAATTGACACCAAAAGGGATTTTTCTGAAAATCTGCGAGAGGTCGCCAAGGATCAAGGACAGAACTACATAGACTCTTTCTCCCACCCTCTGGACTACAAGCTCAGGCAAAAGGATTCGAGCTCCCAAAAGACTGGGGTTAGGAGTTTTCTCCAACTAAATCTCTCATAGATGATGACCACACTCAACTCTCCCATTGAAGAGAGAAGGTACCAAAGTGGGGAGATTTCATGGTCCCCAGAGTAAGTTCATTCCCACTTTTTATACCCATATTTTTTCATACTAGGAACATTCCAGAAAAATGATAGAGACCACCAGCCTCAGGGATAGAAGGTGTTAGGGAGAAGGATCCAGGGATGCAGAGAGAATTCCTTAGCTTCTGTCATAGATCTCCCAGGAAAGAGAAACACTGAAATGATAAATCACAAAAAACCACAAAGGCATTTATTCTAAGGGTTACTGGTGCCATTATTGGGTTAAATGGATTGGGTGAAGTGCACAGGATTCTTTTATCTTTGTACTTTCCCTGCTTAATCTGATCCATAGTGCTCAAGAGGAATTCTCTGCCTTGACTTTTCATCATACTCATCTACCTAAATGAGTAAAAAGAATGGAGAAATTAAATGACTGTCTACTGTTATGGGAGACACCTGCTAGTGGCTGCTGGGGATCTCTGCTGATAGTTAAGAGAAAGATACAGCTAAAACAATTGGGCTATGACTTATGGAAATTGTAAGATTATTAAATTTTGGGGGGTTATCATTATATTGTGACAACTGAAAACTGGCAATTACTGTGTGTGGAAAGGAAAGGATGAAGTGAAATCCTTATCTGGATTGGTTCTGCTTATTCAAAGTATTCCACTTTGGGGAACAGGGGGAGTGAGTTTTTTGAGGAGAAGAAGAAAAGAAAAGAAAATGAAAGATGCTAAATGAAAGTTCTTATGCGTGTGACTCCTGGTAAGTTTCTATTGCTTGTTATTATTCCAAGGGAGTAAAAATCACTGCATTCAGCTTTAAGCTGTGACTAGTAAAACTTGCTATTTGAGATAAAATCTCTTGGAACTATAATTGATACTGTTTCAAGTTCTGAATTCACATATGATTGCCTGATGGGTCATCAAGTCAGTAATCCACCATTCAAGAGAAATGCCATAAACTCCCCAGAGGAAGTGGAGGTTTATACCTGGATAAAAGCTAGAAGGACTGTAACCTCCCACACAGAGGTTATCAATTATCAGTCTTGCCTATTTCCCAGGCCTTCAGAAATCTCTAGCCAGTCTCGTACAGTGGTTCTTTACCAACCTTGCCTAATCATAGGTTGTCAGATATCTCTGGCCACCACCTCTCCGAGTGGTGGTTCTCCCATCCAACAGAGCACCCAAAGACAGAGGCTCGCAAGCTAAGGTCTTTATTCCATGTGTTCACATCCTGCACTCTTACTGGCCTCCCGCTGAATCCTGTTGAACTCCACCTACTTCCTGGTCCCCACTGCTTATATGGGATCTACAAGGTCACACACAAAGCCAATAAGGGAAGGAGACATCTCCCATTGATGATGCAATTTCAATGCAACCAGAGCTTCTGCTCACCAGATGGTCCATGTTGATCACAGAGACCACATCTGGGTGTCTCAGACATTAAGGTCTCTTTACTTCCTGATTGCACTGTGTGAGTTTCCTCTCCAGACCCTTACAAAGGACAACCCTTGCTTTGTTATTGCATCATTGGTTGTCATCTTTGCCTCTTACCTGAAGTCAAGCTGAGCTGAGAATGCTTTATTCTGCCACACATGTGTCTTTAAACTTAAGCTGAAGGATCAGTTTGATTCTCTTATAATCGTGTACTTTCTTTTTTCTTTTAAAGCCCATTTCTATAATCAAAGCCCAGTTCTATAATCAATGGTCAGTAGAAGACATGAGCACAAGGAAAGTATTATAGATCTATCTGTTTTCAATCTGAAAATATGTAATTATATCCTGAACAATTAGGTAAATGAGCATTTGGCATAGTCATATGTTTTTTATTAACTATATATCTGTAAAAAATCAGGACATTAAATGCTTCAGAATGATGTAAGAATATTTGGGTACTGATACAACCATTGTGGAATCTAGCTGTTATTGTATTGATTATTGAAATTAAATCAGAAACTCCTTTACAGTTGGAAGAAGAGAATTTCACTGTAGTTTTCTTATTAAATTACATTTCAGAAATAAGAAAAGAAAGAACTATCCTTGTTGTAGGAAGTGCAAAGATGATGCTCTCAGTGCTGTAGAAATCCAGTGAAAGCATTAGTATAAAAAAAGAAGTATACCCATAGCCACTTTGCAAAACTATTATTCCTAAGAGTAAGATGAAGATCATCGTGACACTCCAAACAAACCAGTTCATCCATTCTTCCTTAAAAATAAATCCTGCAGAGTAAAACAAGGATTGTTACCTCTTAGAAAGTGTTGCACGGTAGACTATTATCCCTTCTCAGTGCCCACCTCTAGGATGACTGGAATCATTTCTCTCTTCCCTCATTCCCAGTGATAGCCCACAGCTAGATTTCTCCATCTCTGAATTACCTAACACATTGTTATATACAATCTGTTCCATCCTCATGAACCCTCCCCTTTCCCCACCCCAAATTCTTCAAGAGATCTCTGGGTCACAATATATGTGAAGAAGAAAAATCCACAAGTGGGAACTTGCGTTAACTTACATCTGCCTTTGAAAGGAAACAAAAAGGACCCTTGGGATCAGAACTGTACGGAGGTTGGAGTAAGAACAGAATGTAGAAAGGGAGTATTTCATGAAGACTGCCCTTTATTATTGCACAATTACCATCCCCCAGTTTCTGCCCCCAGTCACCATTACCTGAACAACTGTGCCTTGTCCACAAATAACAAATACAAATACACACTTCCAGTGAGCCTGTCACTGCCAGGATCCCATTTATCTGCCATGCAGCGGCATGTTTCTTAAAATCTGCTGTAATGCCGGAGAAACTGAGGCAGGAGAGAGATTAGAGAGTTTTTAATATTTTATTAATGGGAGAATAAGATTGACTGGACAGGACTCTCATCTCAGATTATCCAGTCAGACAGAGATAAGTATACTGGGATCAAGGAATCCATATTGGTCCCAGGGCTGGAGGACCCAAAGAATCCAGCGTCCAGCATACAGCTGCCAGCCGCCATTCTCCAGCCATGAATGGAAGAACCCCAACTTCTTAAATACCTTTTTGGAGAAAAAGAAGAGAAAGGGAGGGAAAGTTTTTATCAGGGAGGGGAAGCCATAAAACCTAAAAATTCCAGAGACAAAGAAGTAAAGATATCATGGGTTAATCTTGGAATATTCTAAAGGAATATTGTAAATCCATAAAAGAATCAGGAGATCTACTCTTTTATCTTGCTAATTTATAACCCGAGAGCAAAGAGACAGAACAGTAAATGAAACTGGGACAGGGAAACTGAGTCAGGACAGTTAAAGAGAACTGTGGCATAACATTCCACACTCTTTCTCCTAAATATTCAAACCTTTGAATCTTAGCACCTTCCTCTAGATACCCAGGAGGTCTTTGTCCCACCTTATGTAAAGCAAATGAGCCAAAAATAAAACTAGAAAAAATGTAAGGACTCATATGGCAAGAGCAAGTCTCTCCCTGATAACCCCAGAGTTAACAGCTGTACAAAGGCTCCCTTGTTGCAAGCATGTCAGGTCCTTTCCAGTTCTGGAGCACCATCTCAGCCAGAGAATCCAGTTTGAGATGGACAGTTAGGTCTGTGGTCATTTGTGCACTTAACTCAGTCTCTGCTTACAAAGCAGCAGGGTCCAAGGCCCATTCAGAGAGGCAGCCCTCTGCATGGGGGAAGGATGAGGCTTGTAGTAGCTCCACCCGTCCCCACCCAGAGAAACAGGACTGCTATTAGAATACAGATTTCTGAGCAGATTATGCACAGTTAGACCATCAAGGCAGGAAAACTCCAAACTTCAAGGTCCTTTGAAATGCTGAAATACTTAATGAACTGGGGTTACAGGAATGGAAAAACAGATCGGAGAGACTGCTAGTGTCACAACAGGTGTCTGATTTCTAAAACTTTTCTAAAAAAAATAATCCCAAAAACTGAGTCTGCCAGGGCACTTTTAACAAAATAAGGGATTCTAAAACTAAAGCATCCAAATTCAATCTGAACTAGTGAGATAGGGGGTGGGGCAGAAATGCCTAAGGCAAAGTGAATAGGAGCTAGGGGTTCCCATTCTTTTTGGTATTTTGAAAAAAAATACCAGTTTCCCCAATGTTCTATCTCTACCTCCCCCCTCTTTTTTTTCTCACGGAAAGGAATTATCAAATGACCATTCCCCATATAAATCCCAAGAGCAAATCAAAATCCCTGTACATAACAGACTAATACAATAGCATTTCCTTAAAAGCCCTCAAACATAACAGCAATAATTACACAGTTTTAACAAATCCCATCCCAAGTCTTAAACACACAGTAATAGATGATCCAGGCAAGGTTTAACAGTCAGTCATCAACCATTCCCAAAGTCCCTCATATCAGTCCAAAGTACAGTCGATGCAGGGTCCAGTCCATGGTCTCATTTAAAACTGCTGCTTCAGGCTGTGAAGTGATAGGAGTCTCTTATTCCATGCAGAGTGGGTGCGTCATGCTGACAATCAAAGCTGATCAAAGCTGATCCAGGTTCCAGAAGCAAACCAATATCTGTAATTTGATCAAAATCTAGAACAAAAACACAGATCTAGCAAATAAAGATTGGATCAGTCTCAGATAGAAAGACTCTGTTCACCAGACTGCTGCAAAACATGAGGAGGCCAAAATGGATTGGCCAGCAGTTTCCTGTGTGAAGAGACGAGTTTGCTTTACAGGCCAAGCAAACGGCTGCAGTCTTACAGACCCCTGTTAATTGTCCACTTATGTAGAAACCTTATAGAAACAAAACATAAATATCCAGTAACACACAGATGACCAGGCGAAATAGTTGCCCAAGCATTTAGGATACAATGATTACATATAACCAACCAGACTAAAATAGCAAGGCATGACATAATTGAATTGCATTCACAATTCTATTGACCATTGCTCTGATCAGAGAGATCAGTTACATAAGGAAAAATGCAAGAACATAATAACATAAGCAGTTGAATTTTAACTGCTTATCAATTGTCCCAGTAATTGTCAGAGGGTGGAGCTTTAAAACTCCCAAATAGCATTAGCTAATTAACTCTAAGCCCAAAAACTTTTGCCTCCAATAACAAATTTCATTAATCAAATTTCTGATAAATCTTAAATAAAGATTTATCATAACTTTACAGCAATAACAGAAAGAAATTTTGTCTCAGTAAGTTCACAACTTAGAACAATTATCATATCTGAGTAGATGTTACATAAGTGAACATTATACATACAAATCATTTTGCTTTTAAAATACCCAATACATAGAAAAATATCCCAAATTGCATATTGTCCATAACAAAAACATTTTCAAAAGGACAAAGAAAAACTTATGTCCAGAGGCCCTTTAAATAACCTCAGAATGACCCAATACAATCAATTTAAACTTATACAAAACACCCAATTCCACATAAAAGAATTCAAGGTTTTTTAAACATAGCAATTAAATTCTTAGAAATATTCGTACCAACGTATGGATCACATTTATGACCATATTCCTCAACCAAGAAAACCTTTATGAAGAAACAAATATTCAATCAATTAACCTAAAAGTAAGCATGTCCTTAAAAGTCAGTTTGCTGAACTGGCCATAATCAGATAAGAAAAAAACGGCAGGAACACACTTTAGAGGGGTGAGGGGAGGAGAGGATTCCACGTGGCCACCCTTCCCCGACTCCTGCCCCCTAGAAAAAACTTCCCTCAGGTTCCCCACTCAATTTCCTACATGGGGATCCTTTTCAAGATTTAACCCATCAGTTTCCCAAGATCAGGTTTCTTCCCAAATCCACCCAGTTCCAACTTTCTTTCTCCCTGACTACATGAACAATCTCCTTAAAGAACTTTCCTTCCCAGATGCTCCTCTGGTAAAGTAGAAGAAGGCAGTGGGGATGGGTGACTCCTTCCCCCACCTCTTCACCTACTCCCAAAAGTCTTTCCTTTAAATGTTAGCACTTGCTCTTCTATATATATTTTTTAACTTTCCGAACTTTCAAATCCCTTTCAATCTATTTTTTTTTCATTTCCTTTTTTTCTTCCTTTCTCTCCCTTTTCTCCCTTTTTCTCACAGGCTGCTGCAGTCAGCCAGAGACAGAGAGAGAGAGAGAAAGATTTTTCAACTTCTTGATATTTTCTAAGCCTGCAGCAACACAGAGGCTGAATCCTTATCTCTTACAAGGTTCCTAAATTTTAGCACAGACACACACAGACAAACATGGAGCTCCAATTTACTATGCACAGTTGCAATGTTGTTTTCCAACCAACAACATAACAGACAAACCACACAGAACATAGAACATATATCACACAGACTACACAGTTACAACATTAAGCAAACATATAACATACCCAGAGGATATTTTCCAGCATCCCAGAAAATACCCGTCTCAGAATTTTTAAACCCGTCGGTATTTATTCTGAGACCACAGGTTGCTAGCAACAGAACAGACCAGAACCAGAACCAGAACCAGATGGTACCCCAAAAGGTACCCAGACAGACTTACTCTCCCAAATGCCGAATCAATTTCATTGTCCACTGTAGGCCGGACTGAGGCTGAAGAACTGCTTCCTTTTCTATCCAGAGTGCTGATCCCAAGGAACAGACCCAGGTCCTGAGCCCAGGCCTAGGTGGAGACAGAAAGGTCTCTAATCTCTAATCCAGTTCTCAGTTTCTATTATCTCGGTAGGACCTCCAAATTGTAATGCCGGAGAAACTGAGGCAGGAGAGAGATTAGAGAGTTTTTAATATTTTATTAATAGGAGAGTAAGATTGACTGGACAGGACTCTCATCTCAGATTATCCAGTCAGACAGAGATAAGTATACTGGGATCAAGGAATCCATATTGGTCCCAGGGCTGGAGGACCCAAAGAATCCAGCGTCCAGCATACAGCTGCCAGACGCCATTCTCCAGCCATGAATGGAGGAACCCCAACTTCTTAAATACCTTTTTGGAGACAAAGAAGAGAAAGGGAGGGAAAGTTTTTATCAGGGAGGGGAAGCCATAAAACTTAAAAATTCCAGAGACAAAGAAGTAAAGTTGGAATATTCTAAAGGAATATTGTAAATCCATAAAAGAATCAGGAGATCTATTCTTTTATCTTGCTAATTTATAACCCGAGAGAGCGAAGAGACAGAACAGTAAATGAAACTGGGACAGGGAAACTGAGTCAGGACAGTTAAAGAGAACTGTGGCATAACACTGCAAGAAGTAATTAAGAGTCAAGGGCACCTACTCAGACTTTCCCCCACCCTCTGAACTGTCAATTCTGTCTAAAGGACTCAGGAGCTTTTAAAAAACTGGGAGCAGGAGTTTTCTCCAACTAAATCTGTCTCATAAAAGATGACCATTAGCCCAGCTCTCCTGCTGAGGAGGGAAGGTACTGAAGTGGAGAGACATGAATCTCCTATGATCTTATGGTCTCCAAAGACAGCTCATTACCACTTCTTTGCACCCATTTTTTTTTCTCATACAGGGAACATTCCAGAAGAGGAAAGAGACATCCAAGCCCAGGGTTAAAAGACTGGGAGGTTCCAGGGACTCAGAAAGAATTCCTTGACTCTAGCCATAGATCCCTGAGCAAAAAGAACTCTAGGACTGTGATACATCTTGTGCTCCTGTAATTTTCTATATTTATTAGTTTATGAGCTAAGCACACTAGAAAACCCCAAAGATTGTTTATTACAGAGCCTACTGTTGCTATTGTTGTGTTAAATGGCTTAGAGAAAGGGGGAGGCAGTGAGCATTCATATCCTTGTACCTTTCCTACTCAAACTGCCCGATGGGGATCAAGATGAATTCTCTGCCTTAATTTTTATCATACTTACATTCATCAGTGAGGAATATAGCTGTACTAAATATTTGTGATAGTATCCAGAAGCTAATGACATTCCTCATAATCTTTCCCACCTCGGGATCCATTGACATCATCTCTTCCTCACCTGAAACACATCATACCAACTGAGGATAATGTGACCTTCAAACTCTGTCTTGGCACAGAAAAAGGCATTTCATATTGGTCTTTGGGAATCTTCTCCCCAAGAAGGAAAAGGTCAGTTATAAAGACATCCTTCCAGAAGAGAGGAATATTCTGGGTCTAGCTCAGAGAGAAAGGTGAAGATCTAGCTGAACATAGATGGAAGAGAGACCATAGTCAAATAAGCCAGGCTTTCCAACCACTGTGTTCAGGGTCTCACTTCCTTAACTGTGTTTTATGGCACCTCTGAGGAAGAGAACCAAGAAATAATGTTCCGACCAGTGAATCTTTTCCCATTAAATTATTAGCCATTAAAATCTTGTATGTATCAAATAAATGTAATACTTATTCAGATCAGAATAATATCAGCCACTTCCTACAAAATAACAGCAAGGTAACATATTTGGTAATTCCACTGATAAAATATGATTTTGTGGTTCTCTGATTTAAGGGGGGGGCTTCTGTTCTAACACTAAGTAGAGAAATCTTAAATCTTTTGGTTTTGGAGTCTGCCTCAGAAACTTCCTACAATTCCCAAACTGAGGACAACAATCTGTCTGATTCTGAATAGACTGTTTCCCAGTTCATTGATGACTGATAATCTTATCAATGGAACGCATGTTCCAGAGCCACCCCACAATTCATTGCTGACCAATAATCTGGTCATTGAGAACCAAATTCCAGAGACTCCTCCCTAGACCTACCCTTGGGCCATACAATTAATATGCCAATGGTAGAACCAAATTCTGGAGACCACTCCTTCCTATCTATGAGCCATGGAATTAGCATATCTATGATTGAAAGCTGGATAAATGTATCTCCTTGCTTCTCTTTCTCTGTGGAAAGCCCTTAGAATTCCAGCCCACAGTTGTAATGGCCTTAGTACTACAATAAATTTTTTGCCCCTTAGCTAAGGAGATGTGTTCGAGCCTGCAAATTCTTTTGAGACACCTGGCAACACTGTCTGGGATTCCAAACTTCTGGGGTCCTCCCTTTCCCTAACTCAACATCATCAAGGTTCCTTAATCCTATGCCATATCCCTTGGCCTATTCTAATTAGAATTATGGGTTTTCTCAGGATATTTAAAGACCCAAAGTATGCTTTACTCAAATTGATTTGGGAATGTCTGGTATTTGATACTTCTTCCATCTTATCAATATACTAGCTCCTTCTTCTTTCTGTCTCTCTCTCTCTCTGTCTCTTTCTCTCTCTCTCTCTCCTCCCCCCTCCACTTTGTGTATATATGTGTACTGGATAACTAGAAATTGGGCAAAATGATGCTTCTTCTATATCCTTCCCTGGCTACTTTCTTCTTTCTTTCTTGGTTTCCCCTTTTCTCTCTCTTCCTCTAAATCTTCCCCTTTTCTTTCCCCTGTCTGTTTAAGTCTGAAAAATTAACATTGGAACTTAACACTACATTGAAAAAAAAAAACTGGGAATGAAATCTCACATCTACATAGGTGCAGGAGAGGTGCAGGAGAGGAATAAGGTATCTTACCTAGAACACACCCTTCATGGTGTGTTTCCCAAGACCAACTTGGGACTAATTTTTTTGACATCACATCAGAGTTACAAACTCCTTTGCCACACCAGTCTAGCTCTTTAGCTTTGGTTATTCTTGGAACTGCCCTGCTTATATTCCCTCAGAGTAGAATCCTTTTGTCTCTCTTGTTTAAGAGGACATATTTGTTTAATGAAGAGTGACTCCATGCTACCAAGAGACAGAATTCAAAGTCTTGTCTCATCAGAAAACAGAACAAATCTGTTCCCCCATTCTCATATGACAGATGAAAAAGTTTGAGAGACAAATTTTCTGGGTAATTTATTGTTTTTTAATTGCAACTAGTGAATAATTGATTAAAGGATAGTAATTTGCTGTCTCTCAGAAACCAAAGATGGATCATAGAAACCTATTTTGGCTTATATGCCCTTAGAAGAGTGGATGTTTCAGAGAGATGGCAATCAACTCTGAGTAGTTAACAATTAATGAGAAGAATGAATATCATATTGAGAGACTGATTTATTCTAATGAGGGATGACTTTGATCATGTCACTGTTACTCCCAGACCATCCCAAAGCACTTGAATATCTAAATGAAGGATTTTCCCCCACTCTTAGCCACTTAAGCCTGAGTAGAAGACAATAGGCTTCCCAGGGAGAAAAGTGGGGGCTAAAGAAGACTGAGGGGCATTTAAGTCCAATTTCCTTATTAGTCCTGTTTTTCAGGGACTGATTTGAGCTAGTAAAGAATGAGAAAATGAGAAGGGGAAAAAACATCCTGGATCTCCTCAATAGCAACTAGTTATCAATTCGAGAGCATTTTGGTTCATATAATGGCAGAATCACATTCAGTCTTTATCTTCTAGATAATAAGAATTCCCAAAACTGTCTTTTTCACTTATGTGACGTCTTAGAAGCAGCAAAAAAGTGGCTAGATATAGCTTAGTGAAGACATGGAGAGAGAAAGAAGAGACAAAGAGAGGAATCCAGGATTAGTTACTGGGAAAGTTGTGAAATAATAATACATTTTATGACTTGAAAGATTATGGGAAGGAAAAATAGAATCTTTCAACTTTCTTTCTCAGTTTTCAATGATTTCTCTACTCAATTTCTAATCATGTTGTGGGAAATGAATAAACAAAAAAATTTATATATCTGATCCCTTTCTGGATTAAGAGGGCAGTGCTAGAAATCTTATGGGAGAAGTAATGTAAAACTGCTCTGAAAATTTTGTAATTTGGAGTTTTGCCCATTTCCCTGCCCAGGGAAATATTGGGAACTAAGAGATGAGAATGAGGCACACAAGAGATAGTTGAAATGAGGAAGGAGGTTTGACTGAATAAGGAAGAAGACAGAGACAGCCAGTGATTGTGGCAAATATGGGGACCTGGTGTAGAGTCTGGCACCATGGCAACTAAGGCCTTCATCTGCCGTAGGGAGATTCCGGGATGGCAGCACCAAAATAGAAGATAAGCCTGATCATTCATGGATTCCCTTCTCAGCCCCAACCATGAATCTAGGTGATGGAAGAAGCTTCTTTTTTCTCCTCCCACTGTCTCTTCCCCTTCTCTTCCACCTTTTTGGACAGAGACTTTAAATCCAAAATTTCTAGTTCCATTTGAATTGTTCTTTAACGTTTAAAAGTAACTTTTGTTAAGCCTTGTTACTCTAGATAAACGAAATTTATCTTCATTGTGCCCTAGGGTTTTGTATACCCCAAAGCTGCCCCATGGGGCAGGGTAATCAAGCTGTGAAGGTCATCCTCAGATTGACACTTTAGAATTGGAACCATGAGGCTGGAGTTTAGGCCAAGACTCTTTCTTCTGGTGTTGGGGCCAGGGAAGGAAAAGCTGAGACCATGACCAGTGTTTCCCTCAACTTGAGGCCCGTGAAGATCAAGACTAGGGTGGCTGGGCCTAGCAACTATTAAAAGTCCAATTAGTTGTTGAAATAAAAGAGGAGGTAGATCTTTCCTGTAGTGCTTCCCATTCCCTAAGATACTGAATATGACTGGCCTTTAATCCTACACTCATTGCCTGTGAGTGTAGGAGCAGATTGGAGGGGGGGGGGGGGCGGGAAGGGGAGGAGGGAGAAAAGGGGGGGATGATAAGGGTTCCATGTAGAAGTACTTGTTTTTTTCTGTTCATTTTTGCTAGGTGTAGTTGACTATATGAACAGAATAAGTTGAGTAACTGAGTCCTTTGAATGTGAGAAACAGATTTAGTTGACTGACCAAAGAGATTTTAAGAACAGGATAGTGCCTCTAGAGGTATCATGGCCAAGCAGATATTTTGATCAAGATGTGAAATGTGTGTGCCCACTGGTGGCCATTTCTCTTCCTCTGAGTCCTTTACCCCTCATCCTCTTGCAAACCTTGCACTGCCTTACTTCACCCTGGGATTACTCCCACTCTTTGCTTCCTTGTCTACTACACACTGCTGCTGAAGGAAGCTGGAGAAAATTAGGAAACTCTGCTGACTAGGTTCATTACAAATTGATGTTCTATAACCTCATTTGAGCCTTAAGAAAGGATATTCATTTCCAACTTGCACATCATCTCACTATTCTATTCTTCACTATGGCTCTTCCAAAACTTACACCTCTTCTTTCCTGTTTTCCCCTCCCCTCCTAGCTAAAAACTCTGACCCATATTTTACTGAAAAAAAGAATTGAGGGGATTCATTAATAACTCTTTTTTCACTCCTCCTCCTCCCACATCACTCAGATGATTCTGTTACTATCTTCATTCTTTTTCTTGCAAAGGCAGACAGCTTACATGCAAAAGTAAGCCCATTATAGTTCAGTTCATTTCTATTATTCTCTCTCTCTCAGTGATGTATTTACTGGCCACTTCTTCAGTTCCCACAAACACCCATCCTCAAAAACCCCTCACTTGGCTCATTGATCCCAGTTATCTCTTCTTCTTCTTCTTTTTTTTTTTAGCTAAAATCCACTAGAAGTGGCGACATTTTCAATCATCCTGATGTATGTCTTGTTATTAGACTTTGTTGATTCTGGAGATGTGAGGCAGATTTCTTTGCAGTCCTGTCTCACTTAAATCCAATTCACTTGCAAGTAAAAACATCATCCTATACTGTAACCTTTTTAACATGTAAAGGACTGCTTGCCATCTGGGGGAGGGGGTGGAGGGAGGGAGGGGAAAAATCAGAATAGAAGTGAGTGCAAGGGATAATGTTGTAAAAAAATTACCTTGGCATGGGTTCTGTCAAGAAAAAGTTACTAAAGAAAACAAAATATCATCCTTCTGATGTGTCACTGATCCTCTTCCAGAATAGAAGAGGAACAGCAATCTGTGAGTAGTAGTACCTGCCCTTCTCCTCCTATCTCTCCCTCTCCCAGCACCAAAGTGAGCACTTTCAGTTGAGCAATGCTGCTGTTTCTTCCCTCCTCTTCCTCTTCCTCATCTTTTTTCTCTTGCTCCTATTCTTTCCCCTCTTCCCTTCTCTTTCTTTCCCCCTTCTGTTCACCTGAGAAATCATATACTGACATGTCATTTTGATTGCTTAAACTTTGTGGGATATCTTTGGGTTTGGCAACTTTTTTTTTTCTTCTTCTCTATTTATTTATTTATTTGTACTGTCATTTTCTATGCACACACATGAACAAGGTCATTTAACTCTTTTCAGTCATCTAGTTTTGGCTTCTTTTTTTTTTAAATAAATAAATAAAGCAGGCATTAATAAAGATCATTGGGATTCAAATAGAGCTTCTTGATGATGCCTTTATCACTCTTGTTCTCAATGACTGGACAATAATTGACCTGAGCACAAGCCTCATTTGGTTTTTGATGTTTGTTTCTGATTGGTTTTTGATGGTTTAAAGTAAATATAAAAAAACCAATTATTTCTATATTGGCAAAAACACTTGCTGTCCCAGAATGATTCTTTTGAGATGTTTCACACTCAGAGATATTTTGCAATCCTGTGCCACTGGCCTAACTGCAGTTATTCAAATAAGACAATTTATCCTGACCCTTGGCATTTTCTTTGGCTGTTTGCATGACTCTCTGGCATGCCGACTCTTCCTCTCTCCAGCTTCTAGTTTCCTTCAGCTATCAGTTCAAAATTCTTCCTTCAAATGGAAGTCTTTCTCTGTCCCCTTTAATTCTAGTTTGTATGTAAATAAGTATTTATATGTTGTCTTGCTGATTAGACTGTCAAGACCTTGAGAATAGGTACCATATTTTACCTTCCTTTATATCCCCAGCCCTTAGAAAAATGTCTAACACATAACACATACTTTCGATTGACAGAGTGGATACTACAGTCTTTTGGAAAGATGTCTCATGGCTCACAAGAGACTTCTTGGCTTTAGTAGAGTGTTATCTAACAGATAAATAAGACTGAACTCTCTCTCACTATGGAATATCATGCCATATGACTCTTTGGAAATTTTAAGGAAATTGCTCAATAGACAATTTATAATGTTTACAAGAAAATGACACCGTTGGAGTGTCTCAAGTATCAAAGTGTGGTGGTGCTGGGGGAAATTTTTTTTATGTCTTCTCCTTTCGGGGGGCAAAGCCGAGAACTAATATATTGTCTAAGGATTTCCATAATACTAGGGATATAATATGAGTGGGACATTCAAAGTTCACCCAATACCTGGGTATGCTACTTGAGCACCTAACATTATGCTGACACTTTCTGATTGTCTATGTTTGAACAAAGGATTAAAGGATGAGTGAAGAACCTCTATCCTGTGCGTTGTAGAACAGATTGGAGGTATGGTGGTAGAAGAGGCCATTCTTAGGATTATATAGCTAGTGCTAAAAGCACCTTACAAGGCATTTATGCCAACACCAGTAATATAGATGAGGAAACATCCGGGGGGGTTAGGTACATAAGTGAGTATCTAGGGAGGTTAGGTAGATAAGTGAGTATCAGAAATGTGACTTAAACCCAGCCCTCTGATTCATTCCAATGTGGCAAACTCCTTGAATAATCATTCTTTGTTACCAGATAATCACAGAAGAGGCAAAAAAGATTTCAAGAATTCTAACTAGACATAATAGCTAGGAGCTTAAATATCATCATCATGCTTTGTTCAAATGTTGAGATGAAATCCAGGTTTGCTAGATATGTAGAAAAAGATAGGGTCCCAGGAAGAATCCAAGAGGGGGAAAAGGAAAAATAGGGAGAAATATGAAAGAACTTGGAGTAATTTTTGGTAATAAGAGAATTGTTGATTGCAACAAGTGATCATGTGGCAGAGAGAACCAAATCTTAATAGGATCATAATTCAGTTCTCAAGAAACATTTTTTAAGTCCTGGAAAATGAATAAGAGCAGAAATCTTACCTGAGGTCAATGTGAGCATCTGGAAGAAGAAGGAAACTGAAAAAAGTGAGAAAATGGAGCCCCATGGTCTGATAGTCTTCATTATACCTGGAGGAAACAGAAGAGAGAAGAATGGAAATGTGTGATAGGAAGACAGGGAGTTGGTACTGGTGATGAAACATGGGGTGTTAACATGGTAACATAACTAAGTCCATGTCTATGACAGGGATATGGAGATTCAGTCTTTATGACATGGAGGAGAGTAGGGAAAATAAATGATTTTTATAGGAGGAGTGCTAATCAGTAAATGGTACAAGTATATCAATTATAAGTCTAGGATCAAGTAACTGCTAGTAATGGCCTGGGGTAATTTTCCTTGAAGACAGAGGAAGGTTTTGAAAAAGACACAGATAAGCTGCATCTCTGAGTTAAATGCAAATAACTCTGACTTGAATCTGGATCAAGATCAGCTTCCTTCTCTGTAGAAGGATGTCTGTGTCTCTTCATACATGTTTCCAACAAAGAGCAAGGGAGCAAGTCTGGCCCCAGAGATTCAAGCAGAGATGGTGTATGAAACTTGAGGGAAGGAAGGTAGCATCCTTAACCAGTCTCAGGAGCATTGACCAATATGAGCCTAGGGAGAAGAGGACATTCCTTGGGGAGAGTGAATCCTTTGGGGGAGGGTGACAACACATCTAACTTAAGTTCAATTCCCCAGGAATCAGAAATGTAAACTGGGATAGAGACAAGAATTTATTGGGGAAATAGAGATAAGTCATGTTCTATACAATGGTCCCACTGTATGTGTTGAAGTTGGGGTGATGGTCAGGGCTTTGTCTGATAGAGAGAAGCTGTCTTTCTTCTCAAGACCATATAATTAGGTTCAGATATCGCCAAATGGGCATGATATACTTTCTTCCTTTCTAGGAGAGGGTGACTTAGTATCTATTTCTTTTCTGTGTTTTATGGGAAGGGAGTTGTTTCCTTCCTGAGAGAGAATGTGCCCTGTCTGGGGAAGTGGATACTCTATCCTCTCCTTCTTAGGTAGAAAAGAGCTACGACATGGTAGATCCTGTGTCTGGGCCTCTCCCTTCAGGCTAGCCTCTGATGCTGCCTCTCCCTCTTGTGGATCTTTGATCATGGATGATGTTAGAAACCTGAGAACAGACCTGAGCTCAAAGGTGAAAAGTGCCCCCCTCTGAGATATTGGAAAGGATCAGTACTTAAAGGCTGCTTCCAGTTCCTGAGTGAGTCCCATTTGTGAAAAGGAATTCAGCTTTCACATTGGAAAATGGCAACTGCTAATTTGCTGCTAGAATGATTATTAATTACTAATCCTAGTTACCTTTTTGCAAGGATGAATGTTGAAAACTATCTTTAGGGGCAGCTAGGTAGTGCAGTGGTTAGAGCTCCTGAAGTCAGGAGGATCTCAGTTCAAATCTGGCCTCAGGCACTTAGCACTTTCTAGCTGTGTGACCCTAGGCAAGTCACTTAACCCCAATTGAAAATAAAACAATATTATTTTTTAACAATTCAGTCCCTCATCTCCTGAGTCTGCTTAGTCCCCTATTCCTGAAGTGCTTTCAATTTGCAAATTCCTTTAGCTCTGTTTTGGTCCTGAGTCTTTGTGTCCATTCAAAAGCCTGAAGCATTTCAACGTCTATTAGAGACATGACCAGAATTTATATTTTGAATCTATTTGAATCTAATATCATGTGACCCGAGGTGTCATAAAGAGAAGAATTTAATAGTCATTCTTTCTCAAATAATAATAGTAATAAACTTTTTGTACAACAATTAAAAATTGCAAAACATTTTATAGACATGATTTCAAGTAAATCTTTTTTGAAACAGACCTTTTATGAAGTTTTTCCAAAAGTTCCTCTGCTGGAAATGTGTTACACTCCATATATTTGCGGTTCCTAATACTCCAAAATCTGTTCATAGGCTGGATGTGGTATTGATCTGAGGGAAAGCAGGAACGGGTCAGACAAAGCCCCGTGCACTCTCCGCCGTCCTGGCTCTGCTCCCCTCAAGTAAATCACACAGAATTCCGAGTTGCAGACATCTCATTGTCTCCGTTTCAAAACCGAATTCAGTAATCATCAAAGACTTGAAGAACTTTTCCCACACTCACAGAGTCCGCTGCAGGACAGGAGCCCGTGTTTCCTGGATTCCAAGGTTCTATTCGCCCCTCCTGTGTTCTCCACTCCCGGCTATTCCCGCCTCTGCCCCACATTCTCACACACACCCCTCCCCTAGCAGACGCCTGGACCTCCCCAAGAGCCCTCTCCCAAGGCTCAGGCTTTCTGGTCCATTTCCCTCAATGAAGTACTGGGGAAAGGGCAGATGCGGGCGGGGGCATCACAGCACTGAGCGTCCCGAAGGGACCTTGGAGATGCTTAAGTCCAACATCCCTCCCGAAACACTCGCACCTGGCTCGCCATCCCCCTCCCCCTTCCCCCAGTCCGCCCATCTTATCATAGAAAAACCCGCCCAAAGCCAGGAGACTTAGGGATGTCTGGGACATTGCCTACCTCGGCATCTATGGGAGAGATCCCAGAGTTCTGTCTGAAAGTGAAAGCTCAACTAAGCTACAGAAAGTCAGTGACTGTGAAATGGCAGAAGCCCATTGGGTAGGGGCGGGACAGATGACAAACCTTGGTCACTGTCACCCAGGAGGTGGCGCTCTAGAGCAATATCTGGGCACAGAACATGTGAACTGTCTGCAGATGGACTGGACTGGAAGCAGTTCTGTTGTATGAAAAAAAAAAAAAGGTGATGTGGAATCAAAAGCTATTGGGAAGGGAAAGTGAGACTCAAGATAAAGGCTGTACAAGGCAGCATTAGGGACAGTCTCTGACAAAACCTTAAACTGGGGGTGTCTGCCGCCGCGGGTTCTTCTTCTGTCTGTTCCTTGTGGTCCCTCCGTCCTGTCTGTGCCCCATGTGGCTTTGTTGGTGACAGGCTGCAATTAACTAGAGCGGAGGAACAAACCGCATGGAAACCGATCACAGGATCCCGGGGGGGAGGGGAAGGCACCCACTCACTGAAAAGGTGCGCTGCTCATCCCGAGCATCCAGTTTCAAGACAACAAGCATGTATTAGGGGCTTTCTATAGGAAGGGCTTGGTTTTCAGCAATGGGAGACAGAGTAGAGGGGGAGAGACAGAGACACGCAGGGAAGGGGAAACAGACAGACAGACAGAGATAGAGACCTAGTAAGAGGAAGAGACACGGAGAGAAACATAGATTCGGAGACCCAGAGAGAGAGAGAGACAGAATTATGATTACAATAGGATAAGTGGGTGGGGGAGGTCAAGCCGTGCAATGAAGGACAGGAGAGACAAATCTCAATCGGTGGGAGCAGGAAAGTCTTCTGGGAAGCAGGGATGACTGAGCTGAGCTGAATATTAGGAAGATAAGGAATGATCATTTTCAAACTGCAACAATGCAAACTATACGTTTATGGAGTTTCATCAAATGATGGAGTAATTGAGGACTCTACAAATCTTAAAGCACTTTATAAACGTTGGCTATTTGAAGGAACAAGGTATTGGCATGAATAGATATGATGTGGGACCCGGAGTCAGGAAGTCCTGGAGAGCAATTCGGAAATATAATTGGCTTAGGAAAATCACATCATATGCCCTGATCAGCTTGTCATAGATGTAGGATTTATACCAGGAATGCAGGACTGCATATTAGGAAATTAGGAATATTAGGAAAACTATTAGCATAATTGACTATATCAATAACCAAATTAACAAAAACCATATGATTATCTCAATAGATGCAGAAAAAACATTTGATAAAATCCAACATTAATTCCTATTAAAAATACTAGAGAGTATAGGAATAAATGGACTTTTCCTTAAAACAATAGTTCAATGTCACCTTGGCAGATCTGTAGTAGGATCCATGTTTGGCTGTGTCAACACTTTTATCAATAACTTGGATAGGTATAGATCAATCAGGGCTTCTTTAACTTTTTCCACTTAGGAATCCTTTTCACCTGAGAAATTTTTATGCATTGCTGGGCAGAAATATAAAATAGATATACAAATAAAACATCACTGATAATAAATCATAATTTTTCAACTCCCATGTTCAGTTAAGTGACTTCATATGGGGTCACAACCCAGAATTTAACAGCATAAATGGCTTACTCAACAAATTTACAAATTCAAAGCTGTGAGGAAGAGCCAAATTATTCAAATGACAGGATTAAAAAAAAAAAAAACTTTGATGGATTTGAATATTTGACTAAACCTAATATAATTAAACTCAATAAAAAAATGTAGTCTTATATTTGATTTCAAAAAAATCAACTTCACAAGTAGAGGATTGGGGAATCAGGGTTAGGGGTTTCAATTAGTCAGCATTGTGAGGTGGCAACCAAAAAAAGTCATCTTCTGGGGTTACATTGAGATATACAGCTTCTAGGAATAAGAGGTGATAGCATCCCTATTCTGCCATAGGGAATACCATGTACCATCTACCATCATTATTAAGGATTTTGATAAGCTGGG